>NC_056745.1:440196417-440293917 GCF_019279795.1 Protopterus annectens
GTGGAACCCTTCATTATTTTCCATGCGGACAGGGTTTCCCTCAGGGATAACCCATCTTTTACGCCCAAGGTGGCATCCAGTGTGGCTTTAAACCAATCCATCCATTTGCCAGCCTTTTTTTCTTAATCCTCAGAATAACGGGGAAAAGATCCTGCACTCCTTGGACGTGTATAGACAGCTGAGGTTCTGCCTTGACAGGACTAAACCTTTCAGAAAATCTGACCAGCTGCTAGTCAGCTTTGCTACAGGGGCAGAGGGCAAGGCCATTTCAAAACAAACCATTTCCAAATTGATAACATGCTGCATCCATTTCTGCTACAAACACCATGAAAAACCTACACCACAGGGGATCAGGCCTCATTCCACTAAGGCTACCTCAACCTCTACAGCATTTCTCAGGAAAGTCCCTACCAGGGACATCCTGGAAGCTGCATCCTGAAGTTCTGTACACATCTTCACCAAGCATTACTACTTGCCTATCTTTTCTAAATCCAGAGCTGGATTTGCCAGCCCTCCTACCTCTTGACTGCCTCCACCCTTCCTCAGCTTTGGGTATCAACCCAAGTATGATGACTGCAACAGTGAAACATGAAGAACATAGTACAGTTGTGTACACTTAACATAAATGTAGATGCTAGAGTGTATTCACTGTTGCAGTCCTAGTAACCCTCCCTCCAGCCCCCTGACTCTTCTGTGCTTTCTACCTATCCTCTTTTTGGCCATATCTTATGGCTATGGTATTTACTTTTTACTGGAGGTGTTCCACACCATGTTATTCCTTCCTATTTTGGGGGCTCCTGACATCTGGGGCAAGAAAAACTGATGTAATGGCGACGGCTGCATGTTTTATATCCCTGGCGACCTGACGTCATGGATGAGGTGACAGCATCCAACGCAGAAGTCCCAAGACTCTGGTATTCGGGCCAACTGAGGGCTACCTGCAGGCAGATAACCCAAGTGTGATGACTGCAACAGTGAATACACTCAAACATCTACATTTATTGCAAGTGTACACGACTGTACTATGTCCTACTTCTCACTGTTGCATTACTCTGTCCTTTTCTCTGTCTTTCTCCTGTATTTTCTATTGCCCTACTACTGGCTGAAGGGGTTTCCTGTTCCATCCTTATCTCCACCTGATTCCCTTTCTGGATGGGCATGTTGTTTCTCTGGGGTTGCTTTGGTTCTCCTGGGCCACTTAGTTCTCAGGATTAGGCACCAGTACGTCACATATGTACCTTATGCCTTACACTTACGAAATATGTCTGACATGTGACACCTCAAAGGTGTAAAGGCTTTGGTATACTAGTCAGACTTGAGGCTATTTTCAGCAGGATATCCCAAGAGTAAAGAATTTTCCAACAATGAGAAGTAGGACATATGCTTTTATTTATTTAACAATAAATATGTTTATTGAGTTATCACTTATGATATAGGCAATCATACTGTCATAGAAATGAAAACCATATTGACATTTCCAGCTGCGAACATTGTACATACATCACATGCAATCTTTTGTACAGTCATTGCCAGTCAAACATTATGTAGTTTATTCATTTTCTGCCTTCCCTTAAACCTAATTCTTCCTCCAAAACATTATTCTGCAGGTATTGTTTCCACAGTTTCAATTTTTTCTATGTAATTTGCTCTACCCTTTTCTAAAAGTCCCACTTCCAGTTATTTTATCTCTACTACTATATTCACTACTTGTCATATGGTTGGTTTAGACTTAGATTTCCATTTTGTAGTAACTGTTTGTTTGGCAGCAGCCAAAGTTAGTCAGCAAGACCTTACTTTGTCTAGGCAATTAGAGATACATCACATGTTAAAAAAAATCCTTAGTTATATTAATTTGCTCACCCAGTAGTTCTGACAGAGTAGTCTGCAAGAATTTTTTTTAAAGTGTGCCAACTCATTGCATCCCCCCCCCCCAAACAAAAAAAAAGTTTCCAATGACTTCTTTTTTCCCCATCTAGGACATCTAATGTTATGGTAAGATCTTGCACAGCTGTACTTTCCTGTTGTCCATTACCCAATATCTTTAGAAGTAGTTTTTGTAAGGTGAAACCAGTGACTATTTCTTCTGTAATTTTTATCTATTCCTAACCCATAGTACTTTCTATTTATTTAGTTTATTTTTTTGTTACAGTATGGGATTCTTTTCACATACTGCTCAGGCATAACATTGACATTAAATGCAGGCTAATGGTACTTTTAAAAGAAATTGCAGTATGTCATATAGGGAAAGTGGTGCATATACTTTTATTTCACTTTTGAGTAATTGATATGACTGTAACTGCAGCTAGATAGGAAATGTGCAGTGGTACAATGTCTAATGCATTGGATCCCTTTTAAAAAATATTGCTGTAGATCAGATTGTAGTTTTAGCTTTTTACTAGACACTCAGTTAACTTAATTAAAAAGAAAATTACTGTACTTTATAGAAGCATCCTCCAAAAGGGTCTCACAGAGACGGATGCTTGGTGCCAGAGCCACGGCCTCAAGCTAAATGCTAAAAAGTGCATAGTCATCCCCTTTGAGAAAAAAATTACCACATAAGTGGTAATCCATTAAGTACGGAAGAAGTAATTAGAGATTTGGGGACCAACGTAGATAGTAATCTCTCTTTTGATAATCACGTTGCCAAAGTGGTTAGAAAGACCTTCTATATAGCCCACCTTGTCACGAAAGGGTTCGCATCTAGATCGAGAGGTCATTGTGCCCCTCTACTCGTCATTCATCAGGTCCATAATTGAATACAATGCCCCTTTTGGGATGTACCTTACCCGACACCTGCAGCAACTGGAGAGACCCCAAAAGTACCTCACCAAGAGGATCATGGGCTACAAACAGATGTCCTATGCAGCTCGACTAAAGAAACTCCAGCTCTACTCAGTTGCTTACCACCTACTCAGAGGCGATCTATGCCTGACATACAAAGCCATGTCAAACCCAGAATTAATGGACATGCTCCACCTCAAAAAATCCAAGTCCCTTAGAGCTACACGCTCCAGGGACCTAAACCTCAGCACAAAAATAAATAGGACATGTTGGAGGGACAGATTCATTTCCCAGAGGCTCCCCTCACTTTGGAATAGAATCCCAATTCATGTTAGACATAGCCCCTCGCTGACCCTCTTCAAGCGAAATTTGGACGCGTGGATGGGAAATCGCAAATTCACCCCTGGGATCTCTCTTGTGTCCCTGCTAGACAGAGGCACAGTAAACTAATCTTAAAAGGGTACCTTCTGTGACCTACTTTACAGAGGCACAGTAGGCTAATCTAATAGGGAGGTGGAACCAAATACACTCTGGCTAGGCTTATAAATGCCCTGGGGCAGATAGCCTAGTATATACCTATGAACCTATGGAGAAAAGTATTTGTAAGGAGTGATGCAGGTGTGCAAATCAGTTGCAGTGTTATAACAGCATTTTATTTGATAAACATATCAGAGACTGATATCTGACTCTATTTGCTTGCTTACTTTTGTTTAGCATGAAATGGAACTACTTACCCATTTTCAGTGAAGGCTTGGGCAGACAACCTCCAGTAGGAATTGACAAACAATAGTGTAGATAGTTTGGGTCCTTTTCAGAAAATAGAGTCTTCAAAAAGACAAATTTCATGTGGCCCAGACCATATGGTCAACTTTCCGAAATATCAAAGCTTTTGTATGGAGATCCCAGTAGAGTAAGGATTGTGACATTTACCCTAATCCCCACTGTAGTGTGATCTCTGAGTTGGCATATATATAATATACAGGGGGGTTGGGAGGTGCAGGGGGGCTTGCCTCCTGAAAAAATGTAGATTTTTGTTGTTTTGTGTCATTTGACTTTTCAGGAAAGTCAGTCATTGTTTCGACCGTATGAAGTTCAACTTTTTGAAGAGTCTGTCATCTAAAATAGATCTAATAGTTCTTATAAATTAGACGTATAGATGTGATAACATAACATTTACATGAAGTTATCAACATCTACGGATCTGATAAAACTTTCAGTAAGACATACAGATATGAGAATAGAGAGATGATACAATCAGCAAGAAAAATGAGTAGTAGTATTGCTGGAATTTAATTCATCCTCAAGTCTTGCTTGGTGAGTACCTTCACGTGACGGACCCTGTTTTCACAAAAACTCACCAAGATGGCACTGATATGTCGACAGTACTTTATGTAGCATATATCGTGGAGAGAGGTAGGTTAAAAAAAATTTAAAAAAAAGACACCTAGGTGCACAAGTCCCAGGATAAAAAAAAATTATCTAACCTGGTATGCACACTGGTGCCAGGACTGGAAAAATAATGTAAAATCCTCAAGACACAGAAACATTTCTAAAGTAAGAATTAAGCCAGGCTCAGGGGGAGGATGTTTCCCTGTTGTAGAGGGAATTAGTCCACAAAAACTGACATGCCAAAGAAGAGACAAAGATGATGGAGTAAACTGTTGAGGATAATGAAGAAATTATGTATTGTTACTGTTATTCAAGAAACCCAGAATTTCCAGATAGAATATATTCAAAAAGATTGAGACAAATTAGAGGAAAGAAAATACTTGCACAAGAAAAACTGTCAAACTTCTAATGCAAATGTATGTTCATTAATACAACAGATCCATGAAAAACAATATATAGAAAAACTTTGGGCTGCTTGGACAAAGAAGCAATAAAAGAAGTGCGAAAATATAAAGAACAAAACCAAGAGATTTTTGAAAGGTGTGAAAAAGAAACATGGACATGGGAAAGAAGAAATCTGATATGGTGCAATATTTATACAAAGGAGAAAGCTAAATTCATCAATACAAAAAAGCATCTCCAAAGATATTTGAAGAGAAATACAGCCAAAGGCACGCAAATATGGAAAATTTCTCAATACAAAAAATAAGATCACATAGGCAGACTGTGGAACAGAACATTTTGTGTTCATAGGTAGGTACTAGTCTATTGGCCCTAGGGCCTATATAAGCCTAGCCAAAAAGGTACCCTGGCTTTTGCCACCCAGGAAAAATTGTTTTCCTGTGCCACTGTCGAGCAGAGCCACAGAAGTGATCCCTTGGGAGAATTTCCTATTTTCCCATCCAGTCATCAAGATTTTTCTTGAAGACTGCCAATGAAGAACTTTGTTTGATACAGATAGGTAGTTTGTTCCAGCGTATGGGAAGTCTCTGGGACAGAAATGTATCCCTACAGCATGTTCTGTTTGTTGTGGTGACAAGGTTTAGGTCCCTAGAGCGTGTAGCTCCGAAGGATTGTGATTTCTTTTAAGTGGAGCATGTCCAACAGCTCTGGGTTTGACATAGCTTTGTAGGTTAGGCAGAGATCACCTCTGAGTAGGCGATATGCGACGGAGTAAATCTAGAGATTTTTGAGACTGTCTGCATAGGCCATCTGTTTGAGGCGGGTAATCCTCTTTGTGAGGTATTTCACCGGCCTTTCCAGTTGTTGTAGATGTCTTATGTGGTACATACCAAAAGGGGCGTTGTACTATGTAATGGGTCTAATGAGTGGCGAATAAAGGGAAACAATGACCTCTTTTTTTCCTGGATGAGAAACCTTTTGTGGTGAGGGTGCCACATAGGATTTCCTGACTACTGTGGCAATGTGATTGATTATTAAAGGAGAGACTACTGTCCACCAATTTCCCAAGGTCTCTTATCACACTTTCGGTGTTAGGTTTACTACCGCCTATGTGGTAGTTCATGGGTACAGAGTTTTTACCAAAGGGGATGACAGTGATCTTTTTGGCATTGAGCTTGAGGCCATGGCTTTGACCCCAGGCATCTGTCTCCGTGACGCCCTTGTACAATGTCCACACCGTTAGGAGTTTCGATTATGGCTCCTAGTTTGCAGTCATCTGTGAACTTCATTAGCCAAAGACCTTCTGTGTTAGCCTGTACTTCAGAGAAGTAGATACCAAACAGGAGAGAACCCAGGACTGAACCTTGTGGTACTCCACTTGTCACTGGTCTGAGTCTGCTACTTTCACAGTATGGGTTCTGTCAGTGAGCCAGTTAGCAACCCATCTTGTGACATAGGGATTTTTACCTAGTTTAGTGAGTTTATAATTCCAGAGTGGGGGATAATGTCGTAAGCCTTGGCGAGATCTAGATAGGCTGTGTAAACCACCTTACCCTTGTCCACGGCTTTGTTGACTGCTTCAGAGAAGTCTGTCAAGTTTAGGAGACATGATCTGCCTTTTACAAACCCAAACTGGGTGGGGTCCAGAGTTTGGAGATTACCAATGTATTTGTTTATAAGTTCCATGGCCTTGTAGAACAGGCTCGTCAGGCTAATGGGAAGGTAGTTCCCAGGGTCCGTGGTGGATCCCCCCTTGTGGAGTGGGATAACCGTCACTGTGCACCATTCAGTGGGCACAAAGCCTGAGGTGAGGCTATGATTGAACATGGTACTTAGGTGGGGTACCAGTTCGTTCTGTAGTCCGTGTAGAATGCAGCCTGGGATGTTATCAGGTCCCATGGATGCTGTGTTCTTAGCTTTGGAGGGTGTGGTTTTTCCCTGTGCAGCCATGATTGCAGGAACTTTGCATTCTTCCAGTATAGAGAGGGGCTCTTTAGTGGGTGAGAGGGTGGTAAAGTTAGCACTGAATCTGTCTGCCAGGATGTTGGCAATATCAGTTGGTTCTGTATATTTAGTGCCGTTGTGCTGTAACTCAGAGCAGATCTGAGTGTTGCCTTTGAGATTCTTCACATAGCTATAGAATGCTTTGTGGTTGTCTTTAGAATCAGTGACGATTTTGTTTTCGTAACTAGCATTGGAGGATTTTGAGGGATCTCAGCTTCTTATTGAGGCTAATCAGGGAGTTCCTCTAATCATGGGATTTTACACTTTTGCAACAGTTTCTTCTGTTGTAGAGTTTGTTTATAGCGGGGGACCACCAGATTGACTTCATTTTTTTGGAGGATAGCATCTTGGTTCTGTTAGGGATAGCACAATCCATGCAGTTGTGTAGGATTCAGCAGTCGTACCTCTATTGTCTGTCTGCATGGGTGTTGTGAAGTTTGCCACTTCTGTCTTAAGAAGCATAAAGTTGGCTTTGGAGAAATTTTTTACGGTAGTTTCCCTAAGGGGGAGTGGGGGCGGGGATGTGGATATATAGGGTGATTAGCTTGTGGTTGGATCTGACCGAGGAATTGACCTGTGGTGTGGAACACCGGTCACACATGTTGGTAAATACCAGGTCTAGGATATTGCTGCCCCTGGTGAGGGTGTGGATAAGTTGATCCAAGGTGTTGGAATGTATGAATTCCAGGAAAATGTTGAGCAAAAGAGTTGGTACAAGAGTAGTTTTCCCAGTTAATGGTGGGGTAGTTGAAATTGTTCATTATTAGGGTGTTGGGTTGTACCCTAATATTTTCCAGTGCATCAAGAAATGAGGAGTGGGAATCCTGGGGTATGATGGGGGATCTGTAGCAAGCTACAATTTGGATTGCGGTCTTGCCCAGAGTTAGTTGCACTTGGATATTCTCAGATGCATTATGCTGAGCAACTAGCCTGGAGGTGTGGATATCCTTAATGAATATGGACATGCTTCCGCCTTTAGTGTTTCAGTCCAGGTTAGGTGGCCGAAAGGTGTTATACCCTTGTAATTCAGGGGGTGCTCTCTGAAGCCTTGAACTAGGTGTCTGACAATGCACAGATGTCGATGTTCTCCATTTTAAGGAGTGCCTCAAGTGAGAGCATTTTGAGGTTTAGACTTTTAGCATTAAGTAGCATTACCCTCAGATTTTGCTTGCTTGTACCTGTTACGGTGGTGAATTTGTCATTTGAACCTTGTCTTAAAAAGGCACTATAGGGGGTGGCAAGAGCATTAGCCAGTATCTGGAATCCCAAGGGCAACAGGTGCAGACCATCTCTGGCAAAGTATCGTGGTCTGTCTATCATGTCATCCCAGGCAGACAGATACTGGATCCCCTTAGAATGACACCATAAGCTTAGCCATTTGTTCAAGTCAATCATTCTGTCCTAGTACTGCGGTATCTTTCTGGGTGATGGCAGGATGCTACTCAGGGCTAGGGTCATACCTGTCTGGGCTACAATATCGGAGAGCTCTTCCATGTCTCTCTTCATGTAGTCCAGGGAGGTATGTCTCAGGTCGTTCACACCAACATGGATAATGACAGAGTCATATTTGTACTTGTTGTGGAGTGACTTGAGTTTGTGGATTATGTGGCGGTTCCTGGCACCCGACAGTAATCTTCTCCTTGTTTAGCCTGCTGAGTGGGACATCAGTATGCCTGACTATAGTCACCTATTACTAGTGTGTTGGGTGCATTGTTTTGCCTTATGAGCTGTGGTTGATTGGCACACTGAGTCTCTAGGCTATGTGTCATTTGGGGTTGTGTTGGGGGATGGAGGTTGCTTGCGTCTCTGCTTTGGAGGTCTCTGTTGCGTGAGCAAATTATTATTGAGAGCCTCTGTGAGCATTTATGTGTTTCTTTGTGTGGAGTTTAGTGGTGTAGGTTTTGAGGGACTATGTGATGAGTGTGGTGCAAGTGTTTACCTTCTCCTCTTGACTGTCTAGTCCAGTCTTGGCTGGAGAGCGCTTTGCTTCCAGTTTGGCTATATAAGTGAATCTCTCACAGGTTGTAGTGTTGGGTGGTAGGAGGAGAGGGTTGTCTGTGTACATGAGGCAATTGCTGCATTGCCCCAAGATGCCCAAATTCATCAGGTAGACAGGAGAAAACACCGGGAGCTGACCCTTAGACATGCCTGGATAGCTGCTTATTTATTAAGTACTAAAAGCTGTTTTCCTCTAGATAAGTGAGGAAAGTTGAGTGATGTCCTTCAAGAATGCAACTGCAGTCATAACATATGGGTTGTCCTGCCTCAGGCAGCCCTCGGTCGGCCGGATTCCAAAGTCTGGGTCCGACGTCGGCTGATGTCGCATTTCTCTCCGACGTCAGAGCGGCTGGAGTACATAAGCATCAGCCGACGCCATTTTCTTCAGTCTTTCTTGCCGCGGTGCCCGAAGCAGAAGCAGTTCGCAAGTGCCGGTCAGTCAGCTCCTGTATTCTTCGATTCCGAAGTCATCAAAAAAGCTAAGTACCCCATTGGGGACCTTTTCTTGCCTCAGCCGATGTCAGAAATTACTGAAAAAGTTAACAATTGTCTTTCTTGTGGTAAACAAATACCTCATAAGGATTTCCACTCTTACTGTCTACCTTGCCTTGGCCCGGACCACGACGTCTCGGCCTGTGTAGCCTGTGCTCGCTTCAACAAGCGCACTCTCAGGCGCCGGGCAGAGTTCTCTGAAGATTTTTTCGGCGAAAGATTTGCCTATACAATGCCGTCGGAGCTTCTGACATCGCAAACTCCCAAGAAACGAAAAGAGCGGGACCGACATCCTCGGCCCGCGTCTACCACCTACTCCACGCCAAAACCTAACGCGAGTGCTTCGGTTCCTCCTGAGACTGTTATTCCACCGCTCCGAACCGAAGACACCGCATTACCGATGACTCCAATTCCGGATATCACTCCGACACCAGTTATTGATTTTCCTCCGGATACCGAAACCGAGGTAATGCCCGAGACCATTGTTGTAGATAAGGTCACTCCTGCACGTGGAGCTGCCAGGCCTCCTATGGCCATGTCTATTAAGGCCTACACTAGGGCTAAGGCAGCCAGCAAGACCAAGTATCTTTCTGCTAAAGCCTTGCCTCAGCCTACTCCAGAGACACAAATTATGACTATGGCTGCTGACTTAATTTCTATGATTAGAGGTTCACAGGCCCATCCTGAGAGAGGATCACAGCCTCCTTCTGATAAAAGGCCCCGGGTTGAACCCTCTGACCCTATTCCTTCAGATGAAGATTCTGAGGACTCTGCCCACTCTGATGGCCAGGAAGAGCTCTTCCAGACCTATGAGGACTCGGATGCAGAGGATTCCATCCCCTCGGCCTCCCCTCCTGAGGATATTTCTTTTGGGGAAGTTCTGCATACCATGAGGGAACATTTCAAGTGGCAAGGCCAGGAATATTCTGATTCCAGAAAGCCTTGAACTTTCCTTAAAAAGCCCCAGCACAGGCCCTTAGCTATTCCTCCTGTGCTTGATGTTTTGGATGATTTATATTCTGACTCTAGTGTTACCCCTGACTCTCTTCCTCCTGCTCCAGCCAAGCCAGACAGGTATTACAGGGTCCCAGAAACACATTCCCATTTATTCAGGGCCCATACTGCTGATTTGGAAACTATTTCTCAGGGACCTAAAGGTGTTTCAGCTTCCACCTCTAAAAATCCTTTGCCCTCCAACAGGGAAGCTAGGTCATTAGAGAGATGAGGTAAAAAGGTTTGCACCTCCACTACTTTATCTATGAAAGCTTTGAATTGCCTTTTCCATATGTTACAATATCAGGATTTCCTGTTAGAAGATATACAGAAAACATTGGCCTCTCCTGATCCTTTAGACAGGAAGTCTTTGCAGGAAGCTGTACAATAACTCTCGGCAAGTAAGCAATCACTTCCTGCAGTGTGGATATGATGCACTGGAAGCTTCATGTAGGGCAGCTATGACGGGCAGTCATTCGTAGACATGCATGGTTAAAAGATCAACCTCTACCAGATCATGTAAAGGCAAAACTTCTGGATGCACCTTTGGAAAAGAACAAGCTTTTTGGTGCTAATGCTAAGGATGTGTTAAAGTCCATCGAGGAAAAAGCAAAATCAGTTCAGACGGTGAAAGATTTCCTCCAGGTTCAACCCCCCAGATTCAGTAGGAATTGGCCTTCAAAAAACTGGTCCTTTCCTAATCCTGAAAAATTTCAAAGGGGTAAAAACAGACGTGGCCGAGGAAGAGGACAATACAGAGGTCCTTACAGGGGACGACAATGGCAGCCAGCAAACCAAAGAAGTTACACAGGGGTTTCACCTGCCCCACAGCCACAATCTCAATTACTTTCCTCTACTTCCGCCTACCAGGGAACAAATAGAAGCTCCCTTGGGCGGGAAATTATCTCTGTTTGCAGACAATTGGCACAGACTGACAAAGGACAAATGGATTTTGGACATTATAGACCGAGGTTACAGGTTCCATTTTCATACCTTACCAAGAAAACAAGGCATGCCAAACCTACCACAAAACCAGAGGGCAGAGGCTATCAAGCAAATCTCTGCTGACTCGGATGAAAGCAATATAAAGAGTTCCACAACAAGAACAAGGCCAGGGGTTTTACTCAAGACTGTTCCTTGTTCCAAGAAAAGAATCTCAATGGAGACCAATACTGGATTTGTCCGCATTAAACACCTTTCTCATATTACCAAAGTTCAAAATGCTGACTCTACAGCAACTCCTTCCCATGCTGGGCAAGGGGTCTTTGCTGATTACTCTGGACCTCAAGGAGGCATACCTGCATGTCCCTATCAGACACAGCTGCAGAAGATACCTCAGATTTCTTGCAGGGCCAGAGCATTATCAATTCTCAGCATTGCCATTTGGCTTATCTACTGCACCCAGAGTATTCACAAAATGCCTGGCTTCAGTAATTGCTCATTGCAGGCTCAGGGATCCAAATTTACCCGTACCTGGACGACTGCCTCATACAAGCCGGACGACAAATTGATGTTGACAAAAACTTGGACTATGTCATACGATTACTTCAAGCTCTGGGATACACAGTCAACTTCCAAAAGTCAAGACTTCAGCCATCCCAGCAAATAATCTTTTTAGGAGCCAAATTAGACACAGCCTCTCAAATGGCTTACCTAACAGAAGACAAGCAAGAGAAGTTAACTCATTATTTCAAAGGTTTGGCAAAACTTACCCAGATGACTGCAAGGAGATTCCTACAGGCCCTGGGTTACATGGCATCCTGCATTCTCCTGGTTCCATTAGCAAGACTACACATGAGAAAGCATCAATGGTACCTAAAAAGCCTATGGTCTCAGCACAGCAACAACTTGGAGACAACCATACCGCTCATTCCATGCCTACAAAAGGAATTCCTATGGTGGGCCTCAGTAAGCCAGGCAAACACAGGTATGTCATTCAAAAAACCACAGATAACACAGACCATGACCACAGACGCCTCAGACCTTGGATGGGGGGCGCACATGGAAGGCAGGTGTATACAAGGACAATGGTCTCCAAAGGAAACACATATGCACATAAACCAAAAGGAAATGCTGGCATTAATGCATGCCATCGAGGCCTTTCAACACCAACTTCAGCAAAGCCATTTACTGATATGGACAGACAACACCACTGTGATGTGGTATATAAACAAGCAAGGGGGCACCCATTCTTACCCCCTTTGCAGACTGACAATGCATCTTTGGGAAAAATCACTGAGCCTAAACATTCAGTTACAATCCCAGTTTGTTCCAGGCAAAGACAATGTGCTGGCGGACAGCCTAAGCAGGAATTTCACAGATCCACACGAGTGGAGGTTACATCCGAAGATCTTCACACAGCTCACTTCGACATGGGGCAGGCCAGAAGTAGACCTATTTGCCTCTCACCTCAACCATCATCTACAAAAATTCTGCTCAAGAACATACCATCCACAAGCTTGGAAAATAGATGCTCTCTCATTCAACTGGAACTTCCTAAAAATCTATGCATTCCCACCTCTGCCACTGATGACCTCAGTATTACTAAAGATCAAAGCAGAGAGACCCAAGGGGATCCTAATAGCTCCGGACTGGCCAAGACATCACTGGTATCCACTACTACGGAGCATATGTCACACCAAGAAGTGGACCCTTCCCCAATGGCCTCTACTTTTGACTCAACACAACTTCAAAACAGTGCATCCAAACCTTCAGACACTGCAGCTAACAGCCTGGAAGATCCCATGAATAACCTCAACCTATCTCTCTCCAACGAAGTTCAGCGGATACTAACAGAGGCTCGCAGACCATCCACCAGAAAGGTTTACTTAGCAAAATGGAAGAGATTCAGCATTTGGAATACCAGCAAGGGACATGATGCATCATTATTGAACATCCCACTCATCCTGGAATATTTGGCAGATATGCTAAATAATGGTCTATCATATTCTTCCATAAAGATACACGCATCAGTTATTTCAGCTAGATATAACACTGATCCGCCTGTCTTTTCACATCCTTTGCTAAGGCAATTCCTCAGGGGAATCAAGAACATTAAGCCACCAAGAAAGGCTCCAGTGCCAGCCTGGGACCTCAATTTTGTCCTAGAAAAACTGACTCTACCTCCATTTGAGCCGGCAGCTTCAGTTGACTTGCAATTTCTCTCATGGAAGACAGCTTTCCTGTTGGCAATTACCTCAGCAAGAAGGGTTTCAGAACTACAGGCCCTAATGGCAATACCACCGTTCATAATTTTCCACAGAGACAGGGTTTCATTAAGGACCAACCCTACTTTTATGCCAAAGGTGGTATCTAGAGTTTCTTTAAATCAAGCTATTCATCTGCCTGCTTTCTTCCCCAGTCCTGAGAATAAGGGGGAAAGACTGTTACATACCCTGGACATTCACAGACAACTTCGATACTACATGGACAGAACCAAGACCAGTAGAAAGTCTGACCAACTTTTTGTAGCTTACGCCCCTGCAGTCCAAGGAAAAGCAATTTCAAAACAGACTATTTCAAAATGGATTGGACATTGCATCAGATTCTGTTATTCCTTTCATGGAAAGACTGTTCCAGCCAATGTCAGACCACATTCCACCAGAGCTACAGCCACCTCTACAGCATTCTTAAGAGGGGTGCCCACTAAGGACATTCTAGAAGCTGCTACATGGAGCTCCGTGCATACATTCTCCAAACACTATAATCTCCCTCTATACTCCAGATCCAGAGCAGGCTTTGCTTCGGCAGTCCTGCAGGGTTTGATTGCCACACCATCTTTTTCCTAGAGCATTCCTCCTTCCCCAGCTAAGCTATGGTATTCTACCCATATGTTATGACTGCAGTTGCATTCTTGAAGGACATAGTACAGTTTTGTACCTACCATAAATGTAGATGTCCGATAGATATGCAACTACAGTCAGATTTTCCTTCCCTCCATACCCCTCTATGCCTAGGGTCCACTCCTATCCCTGTTTATCTTAGCTGGGGATATCTGTTATGGTGTATCTGTTTATTGCTCATTTATTTGTCTGGATTCCTGTTTTTGTCTTCCAATTTGATTTCAGCCTTCCTTGGAGGGCACCTGGCATCTGGGGCAAGAAACACTGAAGAAAATGGCGTCGGCTGATGCTTATGTACTCCAGCCGCTCTGACGTCGGAGAGAAATGCGACATCAGCCGACGTCGGACCCAGACTTTGGAATCCGGCTGACCGAGGGCTGCCTGAGGCAGGACAACCCATATGTTATGACTGCAGTTGCATATCTATCGGACATCTACATTTATGGTAGGTACAAAACTGTACTATGTAGTAATTAGTAGCTTATTTAGTGCTTATAATGAGTTCTGAACAAGTGCTGAGCTCAAAGAAACAGATCTGAGTGCTAAAACTAAAAAATAAAACTGACTAGTTCTAAGGGAAATTTTGAAGAGCAGATTTTAAGGCACAGGGAGTAGTTTAACCCTAACTAAGCGGCGATGCATAAAGTGTATTTTTTTTTTAACAGTAGCAAATGAGCAAACTGATTTAAACAAATTAACCAATTGACCAATAAGAGCTAAAAACTGAGCCCCGTTCCAGCAATCTTTGATCAGACAAGTTCTAACTGCACACTCCTGCTGCTAGGGTGCAGGGGAACCTTCTCCAAAAAAATGGCCTGGATCAGTGCTCAAGTTATACAAACAAAGCTAGATTCAGCAGGCCTGAATCTAGTCTATACTACCGCAAACAAGGCGCACCAATTTCAGAAAGAAATGGTTAAAATAAGCCGGCACAATAAGCCTTTAACCAGAAATTCCCAGTTCAGAAGGGCAGAATCTAGCCTCTCCTCCCACAAGAGTGCTGAGTACAAACCTTCTTAATGTAAAATAAATGGCCTGAAGCCCAAGTGCTTAGACCGAACTAATACACTTTTAGAATAACAGACACTGAGCCTTCAATCAGCAATTCCCAACTTAGAAGGATGTAAGCTACCTGTCCTGCCACAACGGTGCAGACCACAAACCTTCTTAATGTAAAATAACTGGTCTGAAGACCACGTGCTTAAACCAAAAGGCTTAGAATAACAGATACAGTTTAATCAGGCTACTACCAAGCAGTAATAAATGCAGCAGAATAAGATCAATTGAGTACTTTCAAGAAGAGGCAAAAGCAAATAATGTAATAAAGTATGTAGAAACACAAATACAGTAAGAGCAGATGAATAAAGTGCAAATTTTTTTTTCTGTATTTGGTAGAATGAGCTAATGACACTAGACTGGGAGGAGTGTCACAGATCAAATATGCAGCAGGGGCGGGCAGTTGCAAAGCCACCAAGTATAAGAAAATACCAATAGGGGGTGAGGGAGGGTGGGAACCAGGGTTGCCAGATTTCCGACTGGCCCACATAGGGACAAACAAAAGTGAAGACTAAAAAAAAAGGGGGGGTCTTCCACGCCAGGGTCTTTAATGAGGAACACCAGAGTGTTCAAAAGTAGCTCTGTGTTTATTTTTTATAAGCACGGAGCCGCTTCTGTTTAATGCGAAACATCGCAGTTCCGCATTAAACAGAAGTAGCTCTGATGTTCATCGTGTTTCACTGTTGCAGTCATTACACTTGGGTTATCCTGCTGGCAGGCGACCCGCAGTCGGCTCGAGTTCCAAAGTCTTGGTCCGGTGTCGCCTCTTCCCTGACATTAGTGCGCCAGTGGTATAAAAGCTGCAACCGACGCCATTTTCTTCAGTCTTTCTTGCCGTGTGGTGCCCGAAGCAAAAGCAGTTCGCAAGTGCCAGTCGGCCGACTCCTGAGATTTTCAAAATTGAGTTTCAGAACCGAAGTCTTCAGTAAAGCAAAGTACCCCATTGGGGAAACTTTTTCTTGCTCCAGACCGATGTCAGTAAAAGTTAATAATTGCATTTCTTGTGGGAAGCAAATACCTCATAAGGACTTTCACTCTTACTGTATTCCTTGCCTAGGCCCTGACCACAACGTTACTAGTTGTCGGTATTGTGCTAGATTCAATAAACACACTATTAAACGTCGGTTTGAATTTGCTTCACATTATTTTGGCCGAAGGTTTAATTACATAATGCCGTCAGAACAACCGACGACCGGAATTTATAAAAAACGCAAAGACAAAGAAAAGGGCAGGCATCCGAGATCCAAAACCGACGACGAAGCCTCTTCTAGGCCAGTCGCCGGTTCTCAGTGAGGCGCTTTTGCAGCCACTGACACCCGCTACCTCAGAGGCACAGGCCGCAACCGACAGCCACGTGGAGACACCGAGGCCTGTGGAAACTCAAGGTATTGGGCCTACGGAAACTATACCCTCAGATGGGTCTGGAGCCGCTGAGCAGGCATCGGCTTCTGAGGGTGTTTTCAGACCTTCACAGCTTACAATTAAGTCCACTACAGCAGCAAAAGCAAAGTCAAAAACTCCATTAAAGACAAGGAAACAAGTATAGCATTCTCCAGAACAGTCATCCATGCCAAAGAAACAGATGCTTAAAATGGCCGAAGACCTAATTACTTTAATCAGGGGTTCCCATCCCCCTCCTGACAAAAGGCCTAGGCAAGACACTGATTATGAGTCCTCTGACCAGGTTTTCATTTCCTCTGATTCCTCTTCTGATCAGGGATATTCTCTCCCTCCCTATGAGGACTCTGATGCAGAAGAGTCCATACCTTCCGCCTCTCCGCCTGAGGATTATTCTTTTGGGGAAACCCTGCACACCATGAGGGAGCATTTCCATTTGGAGAGCCAGGATTGTTCAGAATCCAATAAAAGGCTCAGAGACTTCCTTTTATTGCCTCAGCACAGGTCTCTGGCTATCCCCCCTGTGCTTGATATTGTTGCTGATGTTTTTTCTGAATCCAGTCTGTCTCCTGATTCTTTACCCCCTGCACCCAGTCAAGCCAGACAGGTACTGCAGAGTCCCTGACTCTCATAAATTTCTTTACAAAAACCCCGCTGCAGACCCAGAAACAATTTCTCTGGGTCCTAAGGGGGTTAAGGCTTCCACTGCTAAAAATATGTCCCCTCAGATAGGGATTCCAGAGCTCTGGACAGATGGGGGAAAAAAGTTTACACTTCTGCTACTTTAGCTGTAAGAGCTTTAAACTGTCAGTTTCACATGCTTAAATACCAACAGTACCTCATGTCATTGTTAAAACAGAAAATGGTTTCAAATACAGAAAGTCCTGACAGTAAGGAAATGCAGAATTTATTGCATGCAATTGAACAAGTGGGAAAGCATACTCTGCAATGTGGTTTTGATTCATTAGCGGCTTCTTGTAGAGCCGCAGGTAACAGGCTCTGTTATTCGAAGGCATGCTTGGTTGAAAGAACAAAGTTTACCTGACCATGTTAAAGTAAAATTATTGGATGCTCCATTACAGCATGATACTTTGTTTGGTGTTAAGGCAGAAGAAGTGTTAAAGAAAATGGAGGATAAAGCAAAGTCAATGCAGACAGTGAAAGATTTCTTACAGGTTCAACCACCTAGATTTAGCAGAAACGGGCCTTTGAAAAATTGGTCCTTTCCAGTGTCAGGCCACAAAGAGGCAGATACAGACACCAAAGAGGCAGATCTCAGCCCCAAGGCTCCTACAGACCTAAACAATGGGGTGCTTCAGCCCCCAAAGGAGAGGAAGACAAATCACAACCTTATAGGAAACAGTCCCAATGACTTCCCTCTGCAAATGCTAAGCACTTACCTTTTGACAGCACCCCTAGGAGGAAAGCTAGCACTTTTCTCAAAAAATTGGCACATGATCACCCAGGACCAATGGGTGCTGAATATTGTTTCTCAGGGTTACAGGTTCCACTTCCACACGCTTCCAAAACTAAAAGGTATGCAAGACCTGCCACAAAACCAATGGGCAGAGGCACAAAAACAGATTGCTGCTCTTATGGTCATGGGAGCTATTCAAAAAGTTCCACAGCAAAAACAGGGACAAGGATTTTACTCAAGACTTTTCTTAGTACCCAGAAAGGACAAAGCCTGGAGACCAGTACTGGACCCTGTCACTCCTAAATACTTTCCTGGATGTTCCTAAATTCAAAATGTTAACACTACAGCAACTTCTGCCCATGCTGGGCAAGAAGGCTTGGCTAGTTACTTTGGACCTCAAGGAGGCATACCTGCATGTCCCAATCAGACAATCTTGCAGAAGATACCTCAGATTCATAGCAGGATCAATGCATTACCAATTCTCTGCACTGCCCTTTGGCTTATCTACTGCACCCAGGGTCTTCACAAAATGCCTGGCACCAGTAATTGCATTTTGCAGACAAAATGGAATTCAAATTTATCCCTACTTGGACGACTGCCTTATTCAAGCAGACAGCAAGGACATTCTTCGAAAGCATCTGGCGTTTGTAAAAAGATTACTAATTTGCCTAGGGTACACAGTAAATGAAAATAAATCAAAACTAGTGCCCTCTCAAGAGATAATATTCCTGGGTGCAAGCTGAAATACAACTGCCCAGATGGCTTATCTCACGCCAGACAAAGGCAACTGACTCATTATTTTCAAATGATGGCAACAAAAACCCAGCTCCCTGCAAGAAAAATTCTGCAGGTCGTGGGCTTCATGGCATCCTGCATTCTACTAATTCCATATGCAAAACTGCATATGAGGAAACTACAGTGGTATCTAAGAAGTGTTTTTACTCAGCATTGTCACAGCCTGGAGACAATCATAACTTTAATTCCCTGCCTACAACAGGAGTTTCGATGGTGGTCCC
This sequence comes from Protopterus annectens, assembly GCF_019279795.1. Lineage (NCBI taxonomy): Eukaryota > Metazoa > Chordata > Ceratodontiformes > Protopteridae > Protopterus > Protopterus annectens. Next base: position 440,215,206 of record NC_056745.1, read on the forward strand.
AGGCCTGTCATCACACAAGGGACAGCCTTTCACCTTGCCCACAGCCAGGCAGACAATAACAATGGATGCACCGGATTATGCCTGGGGGGCACATATGGCAGGAAAATGTATTCAGGGCACGTGGCCCAAGGAACAAATGCATCTTCACATCAAGCAAAAAGAGATGCTAGCTGTACAAGAATGCCCTGACAGCTTTCAAGGACCTAATACATCCAGGGCAACTATTAATAAAGACGGACAACACCACAGTTATGTGGTACGTAAACAAGCAAGGGGGCACACATTCCTACCCCCTATGCAGACAAGCCATGACTTTGTGGAACACAGCACTGACCTATCAAGTACATCTGCAGGCACAATTCCTGCCAGGAACAAAAAATACACTGGCAGACGAACTAAGCATAAATCTCATGGATCCTCACAAATGGAAGCTAAATCCACAAGTGTTCAGCATGATAATGAGGAAATGGGGTCGCCCAGACATAGATCTTTTTGCCTCCTCTCACAATTGCCAAATACAGAAATTTTGCACAAGAACTTATCAATCTCAAGCATAGAAAGTGGATGCTCTATCATTCAGCTCGAAAGGCGTGACAGTCTACGCCTTCCCTCCGATGCCTCTTCTCACCAAGGTGCTACTAAAAGTCAGACAAGAAAGGCCAAAAATAATCCTGATTGCACCAGACTGGCCATGCCAGCATTGGTACCCAGTCCTAAAGAATTTGTCTTGAGGCCCAGCTTGGCTTCTACCTCAAATTCCTCATCTTCTCTCGCAACAAAAACAATCAGATTCTGCATAGTCAACTCAGAACCTTAAACCTGGCAGCATGTCAGATAATGTAGCCACTCAGACTGCACCTCTCTCTAAAGCTGTTATGGATGTCATTTTAGAAGCCAGGAGGCCCAGCACTAGGAAATCTTATGCAGAAAAATGGAAGAGATTCTGTGCTTGGAACCAGGCACAATGGTTCGAACCACTAGTTCCTAATATACCTCAGATTTTACAATACCTAACTGAGATGCTGGACAAAGGCTTATCTTTTTCATCTATTAAAATCCATGCCTCTGCCATTTCAGCTCATTACAATACGGAACCTCCAATTTTTTCACATCCACTACTATGACAGTACCTCAGAGGGGCAAAAAATATAAGACCCCCAAGGAGAGCACCAGTACCTACTTGGGACCTCAATTTTGTTTTAGAAAAACTAACACTGCCTCCTTTTGAACCAGCCAACACAGCTGATCTAAAATTCTTGTCATGGAAAACTGCTCTGCTCCTAGCAATAACGTCAGCAAGAAGAGTCTCAAGAGTTACAGGCATTAATGGCTGTGGAACCTTTCCTCATTTTTCATCAGGACAGGGTTTCTCTTAGGTCAAACCCAACATTCATGCCAAAAGTGGTCTCCAATGTGTTCTTAAACCAAACCATTCATCTGAAGTAGGCAGACTTCATTCGTCTGCAACCTGTGGGTATCGGATCCGATCTCGGATCCGAGCCGGCAATTCAAAAGCTTAGGCTCCGAGCTCCTAGCTCCTCCCTCTTACCCATAATCCCTTGCCAAGCCCTGACTGACCCCAGATTTCGTTTGCTGCTTTTCGAGTAGCTACGGAATTCCAGAGCTCCTGGCGTTGGTGAAAGATAAGAGATAGTTTTTGACTAAAAAAGTTTTCAAAATCTTTAATTTCTTTCTTGTTTCAGTTAGTGTTGAGTGTGTTTAGGCTTTCCTCTCTCTTTTTGTTTAAATTTATCGGGTTTTGCGTAGTGTTTGTGTGTGTTGTGTGTTAGGCCTTAGGGTTACTATGTCTGAAGCCCATAAGGCTGTGTTTTCAAAATACCGAGTGTGGCCATAAGCTATCCCCAGCAGATGGCCACACTTTCGGTCATCTTGGGGTTGAACACCTGTCATCTGGTTGTACCATTTGTGCAGGGTTCAACCCCGGCTTTGAGGGAACGGAGGTGAAGTTGGTGCTGGCGGGTCTTTTACCCCAGATACCGCCAGCCTCTGCCCTTCCACTCAGCAACCTGTTGCTGTGAGTTCTCCCTCCGGCTGGGACTCAACCTCCCTCAAAGTTGCGGAGGAAGGGTTCCTCTAAGGAAAGACAGAAGGAGAGGCACAGGGAGAAGCACCATAAGAGGAGAGCGAAACTTCTAGTTCGGCTCCTCCGTCTAGCGGCCTCCCTGTGCCTTCTAGCTTTCCTCCTCCTCGGCTCCACTCCCTCGGTTCTCTCCTGTACCCGAGGAGGAGGCTAGCCCTTCCAGGAGGTCACCGAGGCGGGCTCTCTAGGTCGCCGGTGGCCTCCTCTAGATCAACCTTTTCTATGGCGAAGCTGATATGGACCAGATGATGAGGAAATTCATCCAGGCCCAAATGCAAATGGGAGTGCTCCTAGCCCCCATCCGGGAGGGGCTTGACTTTTGCCCCTTGGCTCCTTCTCCGACCCATACCACGGGTTCGAGCTGTCGGCGCCGTGCAGATTTGGATCCGGGGTGGGTCGGATCCGATGGGTCGGCGCACCTCGGATCCGTCCCATCCCTTGAGTGCTTGGTGCCGGACCCGACCTCTCGAGCCAAGGGCGAGCCTCGGATCGAGGGAGCTGGTGTGTCTTCGGCTCCGTCCAGGTCGGAGCACACTGGTCTCGGATCCGGCGGTTTCGCTCCGACTCCGATCCGCGTCGGATCCGAGTGGGGTCGGCTCGGGCTTAGAGAAGCTGGCTCCCCTCGGCTTCGGCGTAGTGGAAAGGGCACTGTCGAGGACATCCGGACCCCGGTCCCTGCCACGGCTCCATCCCGCACTCCATTGCAGTTGGGCCAGGCCCCACCAGCCGGTCCCAGGGACAGCCGCCTCGATGTCCCAAGTGGTTCCCTTGGAACATCCAACTGCTGAAGAGTACTCCTCGGACAGCCCCGATGAAGTACCTCGGAAGCGTAAGTGCAAGAGGAGGCACATGGACTCCCTGAGTCCGTCACTGAAGACACGGACTTGGATGAAGGGAAGGCTCCCTAGGTCACCCCTGAGGGCGTCTCATTTGGAGACATCATGGAGATGTTAAGGATCAGGGGGTGGTCTGCCCCAAGGCTTCTTCGGACGAGTCTGTGTTCTTGGAGGCATTCGAGGCGGCCCTTCTACCTCTTGGGTGTCCCCTCCTGCTGACCCCCTGGTGGATCTTATCTCCATCAGGGCGTGGAAGGATCCGGACACTATTGAGCCTATCCCTAAGCGCCCGGACTGCATTCTTTCTCCTCCATCAGACCGCACCCACTGGAGTAAGGGTCCCCCAGTAGATGCCATGATGATGGCTGCAGCCACGAAGAGGGAATTGGTCCAGGAGAGTCCCTCCGTGCATCCTCCGGGCAAGGAGTCCCGTTCGATGGATCGCATTGGGAGGCGAGTTTTTAGTTCAGCAACCTTCTCCTTGAGAGCGCTGAACTACATGGCACATGTCATTAGGATGCAGCGGGATCTGATTAAAGAATACGCTGCATCTCCCCCAGAGTCCATCTCGAGTGAGGATAAACAGGTTTACTCCACCCGAATGGCCACTCTCAGATCAGTTTCCAATACATCTATGCGGCTACTGTCTCATGCTACTGAGGGAGCCGCTAGAGCCAGCGGAGCAGGCCTAGTCATGAGGCGACAGGCCTGGCTCCGCCATTGTGATTTTGCAGAGCCCTTCAAGGCGACCTTCGAATGCCCTTCGATGGTTCTGCCTTGTTTGGCAAGACTGTTCGCAAGACATTAGTCCAGAGCGAAAGGACGGAAGACGCTGTCTGCCGTCGGAGTCCGCTTCTCAGCTCCCCAGAGGTCCTTCTCTAAGAACCAAAGGGACAGAAGAAGATGTGGTTCGAAGTCGCAGCAGTCCCAACCTGCTCCGGATAACCAGTCCTTCCGTGGCAGAGGAGGATGGGAGGTCGTCGTGCCAGAGGCAGGGGCTCCTGGCAACTTTGGGTCCAGAGAACCCTTCTCTGAGAGACCCACGCAGCAGCCCTGAAGGGTTGCCCGGCTGTCCGTCTCTGGAGGCAGTCGGGGGTTTTCGATGCACCTGACTTCTTGGGAGTCCATAACAACAGACAGTTGGGTGCTTGAGTTATATCCAGAGGATATTCAATACCCCTATTCAAGATTCCCAAATCTCGCAGCCTCCCAGATGTTCCACCCGACCAAAGGCGGCAGCTATCGAAATCGAGCAGCTGCTAGAAAAAGCCATCCAGCGCCCCAGATCAAACCGGATTAGGGTTTTACTCCAGGTTCTTTTGGTGCCAAAGAAGACGGGGACTTAAGACCAATCTTAGACCTTTCCCAGTTGAACCTGTCAGTAACCAAGCAAAGTTCGGATGGTCACCCTGCAATCTATACTCCCCTCTTGAGGGAGAACGACTGGATGTGTTCCATAGACCTCAAGGATGCGTACTACCACATTCGGATGGACAGACGATCCAGGAGGTTTCTTCGCTTCCGGCTGGGAGCCAGTCATTATCAGTTCAGGGTCCTCCCCTTTGGTCTCACCTCAGCCCCCAGGGTGTTTACCAAGGTGCTAGTGCTGGTAGCAGCCCACCTGAGGCTCCAGGGATTACAGGTCTTTCCGTACCTGGACGACTGGCTCCTGACGGCATCATCAAGGCATCTTCTGTGCTCAGCCAGGGATTACTTTCTTCAACTAGCACCAAGGCTGGGCATCACGATCAACTGGGAGAAATCTTTTCTGAATCCCACTCAAATTATAGATTTCATAGGAGGAAGACTAGACACCAGATCAATGCGAGCCTTCCTCACCCCAGACCGTATCGCCAGCCTGAAGTGTCATGTGACAGCGATCCTGCAACCATCTCCAACTGCAGCTTCGGTCCTGAGGGCCCTAGGTTCTATGGCGGCAGCTATCCCGCTTCTCATTCATGCCCGTTTGCATGCGGGTTCTTCAATGGACCCTTCAAGTTCAGTGGTCCCCTCTTTGTTCGTCTCTAAACGCTCCGATTGCGGTCAGCAGAGCGTGCAGGGACTCCCTTCTTTGGTGGCTTCTTTCTCCGGGGCCCCTGGCAGGAGACCTTTTTGCGCTGCATTTCCCGAGCCACAGTGACCACGGACGCTTCTTGCCTCGGGTGGGGGGGGCATTCTGCGGGAAAGATTGTCCAAGGCACGTGGAATCCCACAGAGACATCATTGCATATAAATGTCCTGGAAATGAGGGCAGTGCTCCTAGCGTTGCAAGCACTTCACCACGTTCTTCCTTCAGGGACTATTGCGATTCAGACAGACAACATGTCGGTAGTCTGGTATATCAACAAGCAGGGAGGAACCAGGTCTTATCCCCTTTGTCGAGAGGCCATGAGAGTCTGGGAATGGGCAATTTCCACCAAACGCTTTCTGGTAGCAACGCACATTCCGGGAAAGTCCAACATCCTTGTGGACAAGCTCAGTCGCACTATCCTTTCTCCACACGAGTGGTCCCTCAATCCTCAAGTAGCGAAGAAGATTTTTGCCGTTTGGGGGCAACCCTGTTGCGATCTTTTTGCCTCTCCCTCAAACGCCAAATGCGACAATTTCTTGCTCTGCTTCCCCACCAGGAGTTCGAGGATGCTCTGGTGCATGCTTGGCCTCCCGGTCTCCTTTATGCCTACCCTCCACTTCCTCTGATGCAGAGGCTTCTGCAGAAAGCCAACAGTTTGGGGAGCAGAATGATTCTCATTGCCCCATTCTGGCCTCGACAACCTTGGTTCCCCTTTGTATGGTCTCACAAAATCAATCCACCATGGATTCTGGATCCAATTGGATCTCATCTCTCACCCTCTGGGAATGTCAGTTCCCAATCTGGACCCTGAAGTTGACAGCTTGGCTGCTCCAGTTCCAACCTTAATTAGGACTCGGTATCTCTTCACGGTCAAGGCCATTTTAGTGGCTGCTCATAAACCTTCCACCAGACAGGTTTATCGGAGTAAATGGAAGAGATTCTCTATATGGGCAGGACAGAGAACTTTGGATCCTTTCTCAGCACCTATGTCAGCGGTGCTGGATTTTCTAACAGACCTCTTTCATCAAGGGGCTAGTTCTTCCACAATTAAGGTACAATTGGCAGCTATCTCGCATTATCACATTGGTCATGACACAGCTCCCCTTATGACAGTGCTAAATTATGCAAAACATTTCTCAAAGGAGTTTTTGTTAAGGCCTCCAGTCAAGGAGGTTGTACCGCCTTGGGACTTGTCTTTAGTCCTGCAGGCCCTTACTGCTCCTCCCTTCGAGCCTGCAGCTTCTTCTGATTTAAAATACCTTTCCTGGAAGACTGCCTTTCTGGTAGCTATCACTTCAGCCAGAAGGGTGTCTGAGCTTCAGGCTCTGTGTGTCAAACCGCCTTATCTTTCTTTCTTCCCTGATAGGGTGTGCCTCAGGACCAATCCATCTTTTCTTGGAAAGGTCTCTTCTGAATCCAATATTAACCAGTCAATCAATTTGCGTGTTTTTTCCCAAGTACTCAAACAAAGGAGAATACAAATTGCATTCCTTGGATGTTCATAGACAATTACGTTTTATATTAACAGAACAGCTGGCCACAGGAAATCAGATCAGCTGTTCGTCTCCTTTGCTAAATTTGCTCTGGGTAAAGCAGTATCTAAAGTCACTCTATCTAAATGGATTGCTAATTGTATTCTGCAGGCATATGACACTTCAGGCAGACCTGCTCCTCAGAGGGTTACGGCTCATTCTACTAGGGCAGTTTCTACGCCAGCCGCCTTTAAGTCCCGTGTTTCATTGGATGATATCTGCGCAGCAGCTACTTGGACCTCGCCTCATACTTTTATTTCTCATTACAAGGTGGATGTTGTTTCTAGAGGAAGAGCATCCTTTGGCTCAGCGGTGCTCGGAACATCCTTCCATGACGGCCCAAGATTCAGGTAGCTAGGGACTCTGTCCCACAGGTTGCAGACGAATGAAGTCTGCCTACTTCAGATTTAGAAGTTATGTACTCACCATAACGTTCCATCTGAGTAGGTGACTTCATTCGGATGCAACCATCCCCCCCTCCATCCCCCTGACCTTTTTAGAGCGAGTATTTATGCTGATTTAGTGTACTGTTGTCAGTATTTTGAGGCAAACTCAATCTGAGGTCAGTCAGGGCTTGGCAAGGGATTATGGGTAAGAGGGAGGAGCTAGGAGCTCGGAGCCTAAGCTTTTGAATTGCCGGCTCGGATCCGAGATCGGATCCGATACCCACAGGTTGCATCCGAATGAAGTCACCTACTCAGATGGAACGTTATGGTGAGTACATAACTTCTAAATTTATCTACTTTTTACCCGAATCCCCAGAATAAAGGGGAGAGACTTCTGCACGCTTTGGATATACACAGACAGCTATGTTTCTACTTGGACAAAACAAAAGCTTTCAGAAAAACTGAGCAACTGTTTGTAGCATATGCTGCAGGATTACAAGGGAAGCCTATTACAAAGCAGACAATCTCAAAATGGATAGGACACTGCATCTGCTTCTGTTATGCATAACATGGCAAATCAGTGCCTAAGGGCATTAGGCCTCATTCTACCAGAGCAGCAGCCACTTCAGCAGCTTTCCTCAGAGGAGTACCAACCAAAGACATTTTAGAAGCTGCAACCTGGAGCTCAGTGCACACTTTCACCAAGCACTACCACTTACCTCTCTACTCTAAATCCAGAGCAGGCTTTGCCACTGCAGTTCTGCAGGACTTGCTAGCCTCTCCAAATCCAATTTAGACCCAGCCACCCAACCTCAGCTTTGGGATTCTACCCAATTGTAATAACTGCAGCAGTGAAACACGATGAACATAGTACAGTTTGTACCTACCATAAATGTAGATGTTAGAGTGTATTCACTGTTGCAGTCCAGGTTACCCACCCATCATCCCCCTATTTTCATTGCTGGGACTTTTCTGTACTTCTCATCTCTACACTACCTATGTGGTGTATTTGCTTGTAGATGAAGGAAATGTTTATAGTAACATATGCATGTTTTTTGGCATAATTTTCTTTCCAGCCTTCCTATCTGGGGGCACCTGACATCTGGGGCAAGAAAAATTGAAGAAAATGGCATTGGTTGCAGCTTTTATAACCCTGGCGCACTGACGTCATGGAAGAGGTGACAGCAACCGATGCCGGACCAAGACTTTGGAACTCGGGCCGACTGCGGGTCGCCTGCCAGCAGGATAACCCAAGTGTAATGACTGCAACAGTGAATACACTTGAACATCATCATTTATGGTAGGTACACAACTGTACTTTTTTTTTTTTTTTTTTGATTGGCCTGTATACTGGTATTCGGGCCAATCAAAAAGAGCTAAACATGGAGCTACTTCTGTTTAATGCGAAACATCGCAGTTCCGCATTAAACAGAAGTAGCTGTGTTTTGCTATTTTTTGATTGGCCCGTATACCGGCCAATCAAAAAGCGCTAAACACGGAGCTACTTCTGTTTAATGCGGAACTGCGATGTTCCGCATTAAACACAAGAAGCTCTGTGGTTAGCAATCAAAATAAAAAAAAAAACAAAGCAGAGGCTGCCCGGGATTTAAACCGGCAGTGTGGGACTTGGGATCAGGCTGCTGATCTCGGGACAGTCCCGCCCAAATAGGGACGTATGGCAACCCTGGTGGGAACACACAAGTTGTTAGACCACTATTTAACACGGCAGGAATAATGGTGGGAGAAAAAACAGCAATTTCAGCATAGATCAGAAGCCAGCAAATATATATCTAAATCAATCAAGCAAAAAAAAACAATTAGGATAATACAGAACTTTGAAAAGTAGTGCCAGAAAAATATACTTATCACTTTATATTTTGAACTGTTTCAGTAGCACTTTCAGTCCGAACACAAGGAGCTTCAAGTAATGAATGCAGAGGTTAACAGGGAATATTAATTATACTAGCAAGCCTTGAGACAATTAGATAAAACTCAAAAAGTTGTTAGACCACTATTTAACTCAGCAGGAATAATGAAGTAAAAGTTAAACAAATAGATGCAGACGTTATGGAATACCTGCAAAGTGAAGGAATTTGGTGTAGAAATTCTAACAAGAGGTTATGTCACACCGTGATAGAACAAAGAGTCCCCAAAGTAAAGAGAAACAGATGGAGCAGGGAAAAGAAATATGGCCATGGTAAAGAAAAAGAGATTTAATATGGTGCAGTATTTATGCAAAAGAGAAAGCAAAACTGATCAATACAAAAAAATCATCAAAGATACTTGAAGAGAAATACAGGCAAAGGCATCTGGATATGGAAAATTTCCCAATAGTAAAAATAAGAAAAGAAACGAGGAAAGTAGAAAAGAGGATTAGTAATGGAGAAGTTAAAAGAATAGAAAATGAAGTTGTGGATTACATGCAAAGTGAAGGATTTAGTGTAGAAAGTCCAACTCTGGTAATGCTACACCATGATGGAACAATGAGTCCCTAAATTAAGGAGAAGCAGGTGAAATGGGAAGATACTCTGGAGCCTTCAGTGGGCAACCAGCATAAAAGTTTAGTTAGAATTGTATAGCAAGAAAAGGAGCAGGAAACAGTGGCAGTCAGTGTTGAGTGATAAACCAGTAAGTTCCCATATTAAAGAATAATGGATGACACGGGATGTAGCTGAAGAGGATGTCACCGGAAGATATTCTGGAACTTTCTGTAGCAAGCCTGCCAGACGGAGAACAAATAATGAGCCCTCAGTTTAGAAGAAAATGATCTAAGGGAAAAGTTGCTTGATTTAATAAAAAATGGATAGACATATTAAAGATCAGATAACTAGATTACAGAAAGTCAGTCAGGCCCAAAATACTTTATCTGATAAAACAGATGAACAGTAATCAAAAATTCATGTGATACAACAGAAGTAAATAGACTATATTACTGTGTAGCTAAATTAATGAAGCCGCGGCGGTGCAGTGGTAGCATTGTTGCCTTACAGCAAGAAGTTCTCCTTTTCGATTCTTGGCTGGAGTGCCTTCTGTGTGGAGTCTGTATGTCCTCCCTGCGGTCGAAAGGCATGCATGAATGGGCGTGCTTTCGTTGAAGGTTGGGTGTCGGGCTGGCAACTCGGCACCATAAAAATCCACTGCCAGTCATTAGCGGACTGGAGTTCCACTGTGGCGACCCCCTAACTGGGAAAAGTCGAAAAGACAAACTGTGTAGCTAAATTAATAATAGATAGTCTTACCACAAAAACACCAAGTGGTAAGGGAAAGGACGGAAAGAAATCAAATGCCATTTGGAAGCATCAAATAGAGAAAACTGTAAAGCAATTAAGACAATAAGTGCCACTGTTAAGAGTATAGAAGAGGGAACAGATCAACAAAACTACTTAGAAAGATAGACATGATAAAACCAATGCACAGTATTAGATCAGACTAGGATATGTTGTACACTATTGCAGATAATAAACTATAGATTTCAGCACAGGCAGAATAACTTAGATATGCCGTTAAATGTAAAGGAAAGACAAAATAAGCAATTTATTGATGACCCAAAAATGTTTTTTAGAGAATTGGGAAACCAAGCAAAATGAATGTAAACACCACAAAAAAATAAGACACACATTTTGGAGAAATATCTATGAAAGCCCTGTGGAACATAAAGGTGCTGAATGGATAGAAGAAGTAGATGAAACAGTAAGGAGTTGAAATGTACAGGATATAAAATGGGATGAAGTAAGGGCCAGAGAAATTGAAACAGTTAAGAAAATCCAGGGCTAGATGATGTACCTAACTTCTGGCTAAAGGTATTAATATCATTACACAAAGATTTATCCCTGAGTAAGAATTACTTACATGTCCATCTTGAAAAGACACCAACCTAACAGAAATTTTCTAACTATACTCCCCCTGAAGAGTGAACCTGCAAGCTAACCTAAAAACTATAGACCAATAACTTGCATTCTGATGATGTATAAACTATATACTGGAAGTGATGCTGACAGAGTTTATAGTCATTTAGAAGAAAACTCAGTTATGGCAGTAGAACAAAAGGGTAACAAAAGAAAGTCATTATACAAGAAAAAGTAATTTGTTAAAGTAATGAATTGTAAAAAGGGTAAAACTAAGTATGGTATAGATTGAAAAAAAAGCATTTGACAGTATCCCACATTAAGGGATAAAGGAGTGATTACAGATGTACAAGATAACACCCTGTATTGATCAGTTGCATTACAGTGACCATGAAACAGTGGCAAACCACTGCAGCTAAGCCATGATAAAGGACAAATTGTTATCCTAGGAATAATAATTTAAAGGGAGATATTTCAGTGTGAGACTGTCACCTCTGCTCTTTTGCCTTGCGCTTAACTTTTTAAGCTGTCTACTTAACAGATTAGGTCATGGTTACAATTTGGCTCCCTAAAACAGCCAAGTGTTAAGACTTCTCATCATCTTCTTGTGGATGATTTAAAACTGTATAGTTCATCAAATGAGTAGCACCAACTGCAAGTGATTAAAACTTTCTCAGATGATATTGGTCTTAATAAATGTGCAAATGCAACATTTAAAGCAGGAAAGCTACAGCACCAAGAAATTTTCAGACTGGGACTTGAATGTGATATAAAGGAACTTGAGCAGGAGGGAGTGTATAAATGTTTGGGAAATGGAGTCAACAGCAAAACATGAACAAATGCAAACTATACTCAGTAAGGAATTTTGTAGAAAAGTAAAATTAATCCTGACATTTAGGAACCAAGGTACAAGCTTTTAACCAATTTGCTGATGTTCTTCGTTCCACATTGCTGCAGTCCTTACTATTGGGTAGTCCGCTGTCCAGTCGGCCCGAATACCAGAGTACTAATGCGCATGACCGACGTCATATCCTCAGTCTTTTTTGCCGCATGGTCCGATGCAGAAGCAGTTTTGCGAGTGCAGGTTGGCGTTCTGAAATATTTCCGAATCCGGAGTTTCAGACCGAATCAGAGTTGGAACATTTTGGTTTTCTTGCCTCAGTATTTAACCGGATGTCAGAAAAAGTGAATAACTGTATTTCTTGTGGGAAACAGATACCTCATAGGGATTACCATACCTTGTGTATACCTTGTTTAGGGCCTGAGCACGACGTTGTTGGATGCCGCTCTTGTGCTAGGTTTAACAAACGCACTATTAAGAGGAGGTTAGACTGTGCCAGGTTAGTGTTTGGGAAGCGTTGCAATTATAAAATGCCGCCGGATGCTCCGGCGCCCCGCGCCTTCAAGAAGCGAAAGGACAAAACAGCGAAGCCTAGGGTTGATGAACCGGCAGTCCCGGACGTCGGTTCTTTAGAAGGCTCAGTGGAGCCAGAGGTCTTGCCAGGAGTTTCTATGGAGTCTCAGGCAGAAACTTTACTGTTACAGGATGTGCCTTCTCAGGAGGTAGGCCAGGCTGAGGGGGCTTCTCAGGTAACTGTTCTTCCCTCTCTTCCCAAGGTAGTTAGAGCCTCTCCTTCTGTTGCCAAAACTTCTTAGAGGTAGGCCAATTTCAGCTCCAGTGGGGGCTTCTCCTAGCATTTCGGGTACTGTACCTAAGAAACATATGCTTAAAATGGCAGAAGATTTGATTACTATGATTAGAGGTTCTATGCCCCCTCCTGATAAGAGCTAGGGTGGAACCGGAGTTTGATAGTTTTGAACAGTGTTCAGAGGCTTCTGAGTCTTCTGCGGAAGATTTGCGGGAGTATCCTCCTTATTCTGATTCTGATGTGGATGATTCCACTCCTACAGCTTCTCCTCCTGAGGATTTCTCATTTTCAGAGACTCTGCATTCCATGAGGGAGCACTTTAAATGGGAAGGCCAGGATTACTCTGATTCTAGGAAAAGGCTTAGGGAATTCTTGTTTTTACCCCAGCATAGGCCCTTAGCTATACCTCCTGTGTTGAATGTGGTGGAAGATGTTTTGCAGAGGCTTCCCTGAACCCTGACTCTTTGCCTCCTGCTCCTGTTAAACCTGATAGGTACTATAGGGTGGCTCATAAGTATTTGTTTAAGAGTCCTAGGGCGGACCCAGAAACTGTTTCTCAGGGGCCTAAAGGTGTTAAGGCCTCTGTGGTTAAAAATCCTGTTCCCACTGATAAAGAGGCAAGGGCTTTGGATAGGTGGGGAAAGAAAGTGTATACTTCTTCCACTCTAGCCATGAGGCGTTGAATTGTCAGTTTCACATGCTAAAATATCAAAATTTTCTCCTTTCACAATTGAAATCTAAGGTGGATGCTTTGGAAGGTATTGAGTGTAAAGAGTTGCTGGATTTGGTTCATGTGTCTGAACAAGTGGGTAAGCATTCTTTGCAATGTGGTTTTGATGCTGTACAGGCCTCCTCGAGGGTGGCTGCCACTAGTTCTGTTCTTCGCAGGCATGCCTGGTTGAGGGATCAGAATTTAGCTGAGCATGTTAAGACAAGGATTTTGGATGCTCCTTTACAGTCTGATGTGTTGTTTGGTTCGCCTGTGGAAGCAGTTTTAAAGAAAATGGAGGACAAAGCTAAGTCTATGCAAACTGTTAAAGATTTTTGCAGGTGCAGCCAAGTTTAGTAGAAATTGGCCTGCTAAGGGGTGGACATATCCTGCTTATGATTCCCAGTCTAGGGGTAGGTCTAGACGTGGTAGGGGCAGAGCTCAAGGTTCTTTTAGGCCTAGAACAGGAGTTCACCTGCTCAGACTTCTGGTGAGGGCAGGGGTCAGTCCTTCGTAAACAGACCCAATGACCTGCCTTTTCAGCTGCCAGTAGCAGCTCCTTTGGGAGGAAGACTGTCTCTTTTCAAAGAAAATTGGGATTTAATTACTCAAGACAGATGGGTGTTGGATATCATTCACCACGGTTACAGGTTTTATTTCCATACATTGCCCCTTTCAAAGGCATGCCAGACGTTCCTCCTCCACAAAGAAAAGAGGCTCACAAGCAAATTTCTCAGTTACTCCAGATGGGGCCATTCAGCCAGTCCCTGTATCAGAAAGGGGCCTAGGATTTTATTCTCGCCTGTTCCTAGTACCAAAGAGACCAATTTTGGATTTATCTCTCCTCAACACTTATCTGGACATTCCCAAGTTCAAGATGTTGACGTTACAACAGCTTTTACCTCTGCTGGGCAAAGATCACTGGATGGTAACTTTAGATCTCAAGGAAGCTTACCTTCATGTGCCTATAAGGCTAAGTTGCAGGAAGTATCTGCGGTTTCGAGCTGGAAATTCTCATTATCAGTTCTCTGCATTGCCCTTTGGCTTATCTACTGCCCAGAGTATTCACAAAGGTTCTGGCTCCAGTGATAGCTTACTTCAGGCTACAAGGAATTCAAATCTATCCTTACTTGACTGCCTGATTCTGGCTCAAGAAAAGGAAGTCCTTCTACAGCATCTGGAATATGTTATAGCAGTGCTAAGATGCCTAGGGTATTCTGAAATAAAGTCCAGTCTAGTACCCTCTCAAGACATGTGCTTTCTGGGTGTGAGACTGAATACAGCAGCCCAGATGGCCTTTTAACCCCGGACAAACAAAAGAGTCTATCACTTTACTTCCATCAACTATCTCATCAGTCCGTGCTGACTGCAAGGACAGTCCTTCAAGCATTAGGGTTCATGGCATCTTGTATTCTGGTGCTTCCCAATGCCAAACTGCATATGAGGAAGCTACAATGGTATCTCAAAATGTATGGACACAGCACTGCCAGGATTTGGACACTGTCATTCAAATAATACCTTGCCTTCAAAAGAATTTTGTGGTGGGCTCAGGAATGTCACCTAAACAAGGGACTCTCTGTGACCCGCCAGAAGTCAGATTTTAACGACAGATGCCTCGGACATTGCTTGGGGAGCTCATCTAAATGGAAAGTGGATACAAGACAAGTGGCCTGCCAGACTACAGCATCTACATATCAACATGAAGGAGATGTTAGCAGTCCAGTTTGCATTAATGGCTTTCAAGGAGTTACTTCTTCCAGGGCAGGTGTTGATTCTAACAGACAACACAACTGTCATGTGGTACATCAACAAGCAAGGGGAACACATTCTTATCCTCTATGCAGGCAAGCAATGATTTTATGGGAGACATGCTTAAGCTTGCAACTAACTCTTCAGGCAAGGTTTCTGCCAGGAGCACAGAACTCCTTAGCAGATGTGTTAAGCAGACAAATCATGGATCCCGTGGAAACTGGATCTTCATGTATTTCAGAAATTGACAGTGTCATGGGGAACTCCAGACATAGATCTGTTCGCTTCTCCACTAAACCACCAGCTGCCAAAGTTTTGCACAAAGGGGTTTCATCACACAGCTTGGAAAGTGGATGCTCTGTCTTTCAGTTGGAAAAACCTTCATGTGTATGCCTTTCCACCTCTGCCTCTTCTTCCAAAGGTGCTATTAAAAGTCAGACAAGACAAGCCAAGGATGATTTTGATAGCTCCAGATTGGCCTCGGCAACACTGGTACCCACTACTAAGGAGTCTGGTAAGGAAGCCTCCATGGCCTTTACCTTTGATTCCTCATCTGTTATCTCAGAAGGACGGTCATCTGCTCAATGTCAAGCTTCACTCTCTTCATCTAACAGCCTGGCATATTCTGTGTTGAAACACAGCAGGTCTCAACTTCCTCAACAAGTTTTAAATGTGATTATGGAAGCTAGAAGACCTAGTACAAGGAAAGTGCGAGAAAAATGGAAGAGATTTTTATTTTGGAGTACAGCAAAGAATTTGGAGATTTCTGAGCCTAATTTGAGTGTGGCTCTTCAATATCTTACTGAGTTATTGGACAAAGGTTTGTCCTTCTCTTCCATTAAGATTCATGCTGCAGCAATTTCAGCTCACTATGATTGTGACCCACCATTGTTTATCCTTTGTTCAAGCAGTTTCTTAGAGGGGCAAAGAATAAGAGCTCCTACTCCTGCTTGGGATCTCAATTTTGTGTTGGAAAAACTTACTCTACAACCTTTCTACTGCTGAATTGAAATACTTGTCATGGAAGACTGCTTTTCTGTTGGCTATTACTTCTGCAAGAAGGGTGTCTGAGTTGCAGGCCCTTATGGCAGTAGAGCCCTTTTGATTTTCCATAAGGATAGGGTATCATAATCCTTCCTTTATGCCTAAGGTGGTTTCTAGTGTGGCTTTAAACCAAACTATTCATTTGCCTACTTTTTATGCAGACCCCCAAAATAAAGGGGAAAAGATTTTGCACACTTTAGATGTACACAGGCAATTTATTTAAGCAGGACTAAGGATTTTAGGCAGTCTCAGCAGTTGTTTGTTTCTTTTGCTTTGAGTTCAGGGCAAGCCTGTGTCAAAACAAACTATTTCTAGGTGGATTGGGTTTTGCATTGCATTTTGTTATTCCCATCATGGCAAGGAGATTCCAGCTGGGATTAGGCCTCATTCCACTAGGGCTACTGCCACTTCAACAGCATTTCTAAGGGGTGGCAACTAAGGATATTCTGGAGGCAGCTACTTGGAGTTCAGTGCATACTTTCTCTAAGCATTATCACCTTCCTATCTACTCTAAGTCTAGGGCTGGTTTTGCCACAGCTGTTTTGCAAGGCATGTTGTCAGCTCCTACTTCTTTATGATTTGCCAGCCTCCCTTACCTCTGCTTTGGGATTCTGGACTGCAGCAATGAGAACATAGTACAGTTTTGTACCTACCATAAATGTAGATGTTCGAGGATCCACATTGCTGCTGTGTTTAGGGGTGGTTGTGTAGGTGAGGTTATATGTTGATATTTTTGTATATATTGTACATATTTTGGTGCAGGTATTTTGGGCCTTGTCTTTTAGGGTCTTCTGACATCTGGGGCAAGAAAAGACTGAGATATGATCGACGGTCATGCGCATACCCCCTGACGACTGGACGCGTAGTCGCGCCCCTGACGACCGCCAGCCATATACTCTGGTATTCGGGCCGACTGGACAGCGGACTACCCAATAGTAAGGACTGCAGCAATGTGGATCCTCGAACATCTACATTTATGGTAGGTACAAAACTGTACTTTCCTGTTCTGACTTAGTTTTAGGGTGATTGGTCCCAAAAGGTATTGGATCAGTTAGATTGCAAAAGAAGAAAAATGCTTCACGCTTATCGAATGATGTCTAAAAATCAGTGAATACCAAAATTATATATTCCTCTTTCTGAAGGTAGTATGGGCCTTCTAAAAATTGATTACATGTGTAGATCTGCAATTGTAGGACTACTGCATACACATCTGCTGACTTCACCAGATCAGAATATAGTAAAAGTTTTAAAACTTGAGGAAAACAAGTCTAAGATGACTTTCCTACTAGTTTAGCAGAAGCTTTTCTGTGTCGAGCAGGAATGGAAACCAAACCAGAAGTAGAAAAAACTTAGGTAGAAACTGAATGTGTCAAAAAGCAAAAGAATATAAAGAGAAGGATCAGATGAGAATGCAAGAAATGTGGAAAAGGCATAAATATAATTACAAGTATTGAAAATTGCTGGGACAACCTCATGTCTTTCAGGATATGATCCAGGGATAGTTAAGGATAGGTGAATTTAAACCAAAGGTAAATATTAGCAGCCCTGGATAGTGGACTATGTACACATTGTTTTACAAACTCCATTGAACATGTGGGAGAAACAGACAAACGCAGGTTCTATAAAACAGAACTGGACTTAGTTGCACATCTTATTGCTGTGTGATGTACATTGTTATGCCTTTCAGTGTACAGGCCCTCTGCCATTAATGTGGTAAGATTGTTGTATTGAGGATTGTGGGAGCATTTCAGTATTGAAGTAGCTGAGAAGCATTGGAAACATGAGCCACAATGCTTTAGAGAGAATCATGTTTATATTGCATGGACTCACCCATTACCGATAGTTCAAGAAATAGATGCGAGAAAACCAGATATGGTAATCCATGAAAATAAGAAAAAATGGTATTGATCACTGAAACTTCTACACCAAGTGATTACAGCATCTTTTGTTCAGAGAGAGACAAAGTCATGAAATACCAATATTTGCAGGCAGAAACGAGCAGTGTGGAAGAAGCATACCTAGATAGTTCACTAGTAATAGGATTGATAGGTCTCATAAAAAATTTACAGTTGTATTTAGATATGCTACAGATTCATGAGTAACTCCATATGAATTGTAGGAATCAGTGCTGGGCACATTCTGGGTACTGCAAAGAGCACGTTTGGCTAATGTCAAAGATTGAAACAATACTAATTTCATGAACTTTAGTCATACTTTGATTAGGAATGGGGTCTATTCCCATCATGGTACTAGAAACCCAAAAGATTTGGGAAAAATTAAACCAGATTAAAATGTAAGACATTTACATTTGATAATCAAGTTATCAACATTTATAGTTTATTATAGAATGTTACCTCCACCCAGTCAGTACACCACCCATATATTTTGTATCAGATTGATGGTTGTGCTAGTCGTAGGAGACAAGAATGTGTTGTAATTGCTTTCTATACTTGACTGAAGTGGTAAGATGGTTTAATAGATGCTTGCCTGTATGTATTCAGTTGTAGAGCATATTTCCTGTTAGATAACTTCTTCGGCTAAAGCGATCCACACTGCCCCCATACTCATGTCCACTACCAAGCATTGTAGAACTCAGTACATTTTAAGGAAAGCTACACCCTTAAGTGCAAGCTTTCCACTTGTTGGAATATATTTACATGTGTACAAAATTACTCCACTATTTCATGTAATAAAATGACTCTGCTGTTAGTGCATTGACATCCCAGTGCTATCCATTTTTCTCACTGAACATAGTTAGATTTATGTCAAATCTTGACAAGCAATACTTGTTTCAATTACACTTAACATAAAACAAAAACAAGCAACACTGTCAACACAAGGAAGGAATAACCAACCTTAAATTTAGCCCTTTTGTCTGTTAAAAAAAAAGACCACCAGAATGTCAAATCTCACACTTCTACATGGCTGTTGAATCTCTTTGCCCATTTCATTTATAAGGTTTTTGGACCAGGAAAAGGCTACATAGCAAGGTATTTGTGGCTCTGTCTTCCTTCCATCGTGCTTCTGCCATAAATCTGTTGAGTCTTAAGATTTGTAGAATTATTTAACTGTAGCTCTGTGAAGTTGATGTGTCTGAAAAAAAGTGAGCGAGGAAATGGGAGGTTGCTTTTACTGTAGAAATTGTTCACTATTTCATAAAAGCAACTATTTTAATCCGTCTTTGCAGGTAAAACATAGCACACTTGTGAGACTGTTTAGAAAACGTGGCAAAGAACAGATATGAAGTCACGGTTTTAAAAACACACACATATCTCCACAGAAATTTAAAAAAAAAGTTCCTAGTGTTCTCATTCTAAGTGAATAAACAGAGCAAATGGACTGAAAAGAAATAAAATGGCATGCCATTGAGATATTGCATTTGCATTCTGTGAGAATCTTTAACAAAAATGAATGAAAATAAGAAAAAAAAACGCCACAAATATGAAGAAAAATACTCTTCTAATGAGCGCTTTCATCAGTAGATACATTTGACTTAATCAGATTGCATAAAACATTGACATCACTTCCTTTTAAAAGCCAGGCACCACCACATGACCACAATTATTTCCCTCTACAGGATTCAAATTGTATTGCAATACTATTTTTATTTTATATTTTATTTATTTATTTATTTCAGTTTGATTACCGGGGAAGTCAACTGGGCCAGGAAGTGCCCATTTTCAGTGGAGGCCCAGGGAGAAAAGCTCCAAGAACAGTATAATACAATATAGGTTACAGAATAAAAGCTCCAAGAACAGTATAATACAATATAGGTTACAAAATGCAAATAAAGATTACAAAGTAAAAATACATACAATATAGTTTGTAAAAACAAGTAGGGTTAATACATTTGAGAGTTGCAGAGAACTTGATGGCAGATTTTTTTTTTTTAATCAATATTTATATGCTTACAGTCACTTAGTCTGTTAGTTGTAGTTATTTTGAGAAATTAGAATAAGTATGAGAGTATAGTGGAGTCGGAGTAGGAGTGCTTAGTTAGGAGTCCCTATGGAATTTAAGTGGGGTGAAAGCAGGAGCATTTCCATTTGGAGGATAGGTGAAGAAAAAGTTGAGTTTTGAAGGATTCAGTGTTTGGTATAGTCCTAAGTGAAGTAGGCAGAGAGTTCCATGTTTTACCTGGTGAGAAGGAGAGTAAAAGCTGGTCAGCTGGTCGTTTCGGTTTAGTAATGGAGATTAGGTTTTGGTTTTTAGATCTCGGTGATTTGTTAGGGATGTATGGAGGAAGGATGTCCTTTAAGGCTGGGCATTTATTAAGGGAGAATATTAGTTTGTGAGCGGTGGTTAGTTGTAGATAGTCTAGGTGATTAGGGAGTTCTAGCCAGTTCAGAGAACGAAGGCTGTGGCAATGGTGACTTGATGTTTTGGATTTGGTGACAAATTTAGAGATCTTATTATAGCAAGCTTCGAGCTTAGAGGTGTTGGTAGCAGACAAGTTGGTTAGGAGAGGGGCTCCGTATAGAAGGGAAGGTAGGAGGAAGGATGTTGCCAGGGTATGCCTAGTGGAGTTTGAAAGGAAGTGATTGTTCCTATATAGCATACCTAGCTTTTGGTGGGTTTTCTTTGTTATGTTGTATGTGAAGATCAAATTTGAGGTGTTCGTCTATGGTGATGCCAAGGAGTTTTGCAGAGTGGACCACTTCAATGGCAGTGTTAGTTTGGCTGCGAACATTGTAAGTGTTTTTGTCCACAGAGGAAACTTTGGAGGGGAGAAAAATTAGTATTTTGGATTTATTGGAGTTGAGAGAAAGGTGGTTTTGGTGCATCCAGTTCTCTGTGGTGGTAAAGGCTAATTGGGTTTTGGTCTGGAGTTCAGGAAGGTTTGGGGCAGAGCAGACCAAGGTAGAGTCATCTGCATATTGGATGACTGTGGTGTCAGGGATGAACATGTGAAGGTTGTTTATGAAGATGTTGAAAAGCATGGGTCCAAGGATGGATCTCTGAGGAGCGCCAGTAGATGTAGGCAGAAAGGAAGAGAATGAGTTCTTCCATTTGACTGCTTGAGATCTGTCAGATAGGTAACTTGAGAACCAGGAAAGAGTGTTTGGGGAGAGTTTGAGATTAGCCAGATGATGAAGAAGGTGTGTGTGGGAGATGGTGTCACAAGCTTTTGAAAGGTCTAGCAGTACTGTGGATATAATGAGTCCAGAGTCTCGAGCTTGATTGATAGTTTCTAAGAAGGATAGTAGTGCAGTTATGGTACTGTGGCCGGGACGGAAGCCATGCTGTGTGGGTGTAAGGAGGTGATTTTGAATGAGATAGGGTAAGAATTGGTGGTGGATGCATTTTTCTAGAATTTTAAATATTGGAGAGAGTAGGGCAATAGGGCGGAAGTTAGAAATAGAGGTGTTTTTGCCTCCTTTGTGAAGAGGTAGGATGTAGGCTGAATGCCAAAGTTTGGGTACGTATGACTCGGTTAAGGATCTATTAATCAGAATACTAATTTGAAGGACGATACCTTCAGCTGCATGTTTAAGGAAGGAAGGAGGAATGTTGTCAGGGGCGTTAGAACCTGGCTTTAGCTTGGAGAGAAGCTTTTTTATAAAAGATGTGCATACAGGTTTGAGACGGAAATTGATGGGAATATTGTTTGGGTTGTTGGGAGGAGAGGAAAGGGAGTTAGGTGGGTTGTTATTAGGAAATGTTATGGTTAGTTTAGCTATGGATTCAGTGAAGAATGTATTGAAGTGGGAGCTAAGTTCATTGTCGGATAGATTAGGGTTGGGGCAGGGGTTGCATTGATATCTGGGATGAAGAAGGGAATTGACTGATTTCCAAAATTGTTTAGGGTTTTTATTGTTATTGGACTTAAGTTTAATATAGTAGTTTTTTTGTCTTTGGTAATGAGTTTCTTTACTTGGTTGCGGAGTTGGGTGTATAGAAGTAAGGTAGAGGATGGTTTATTTTTCTGGTAGAGCTTCCAGGACTTGTCTCCGTGATGCATGATTTGTTTAGTTTCTTTGGTCAACCATGGTGCAGAGTTAGTTTTGATTCGCTTATTTCTTAGAGGGGCTAGGGAGTTGAGAGTATCTAGGAAGATGGAATTGAAGTGTTCAACAGCATTGTCAAGTGGGAGGATATTTAGAGGTTGCCAGTTGCTTTTCAAGCTGTATTGCCTCTACAGGATTCAGGTTGTATTGCAACACTATGTTTTAAAACAAAACATTGAAATATATGTGAAACTTGATTAAGAAATAATACAAAAATTGCAAGACAAAACTACAGTAGTGCGTTTGTTCTTCACACTAACCCATATGTATAAATAAACATCAATCCAGCATACTGTTGATACACAGACCGTATAAAAAGATGCATTAACATACATTGACCACATTTTCCCCTACTTTCCTTATTTGCTGTGCAAGTTAAAACATTACAAAACTATCAAAGATAAAATTCAACTTTCAGTTTTAAATAACTAGAGAGGGAAATAATATCATTCAACCCAGGGGATTTGTTGGCATTAAATCTGAACTGCCACATACATTCTCTAAATTCGAGAAATCATTCTCGTGGACCCCCCCTGTTGTTAAGAACAACTTGGTCAAAGGTAATAAATGTAAACCTATGTCAGGATTTTCCTTTATGTGCAATGCCAATGCATTTTTTTCACTGGCTTTTTTAATATCATAATTGTGTTGGTATACACACACTTTGAAAGCCTTTTTAGTCTGGTCTATGTAAAATCCTTCACAGGATAAGCATATGGCTGCATAAACTACAAAAGTGCTGTTACAATTCAACCTGTGGTTCAACTGCATTAGACCATAATGTGGAATATGTAAGGTGTCCATTTCAAAAATACTTGAACACTTTGTACAATGACCACATTTGGTCATCCGTCCTTTTCCATAGGTTTTATAACCCTCTGTGTTTTGTTCAAGTAAATTTTTAAAAGAAGCATCTTTTTTATATACAACACATGGCTTTCCCCCCACATTTTTTAACAATTCTTGATGATCTCTAAAAATAGACCAATTCTTATTTAATATATCCTTGATGTCATAAAATAATGTGTTATAAGTTAAAATAAGGGCCTTGCTGAAATCTTGGGTCATGTTTGTATCTTCACTCAAAATGTTAATATTAGGGGTAACAATACCAGATGTATCAGTCCCTAATAATGGAAAAAAGTGTCCACATACCCTTTTTTCTGTGACCTCATTAAGAATTGGTTCAATAAAATTGATAGGATACCCTCTTTGTTGTGACATGCCCCTCAACTTGTCCCTCTCTTCATAGAACATTTCTATGTCACTGATCATACATGCCAGTGTAACACATTGGCCTTTGACAAGTGACTTTTTTTTGAAAGTCAGGGTGTCCACTCTCATAGTGTAAGAGGGTACTAGAATATGTGGGTTTTCTGTATACCATGGTTTTAAAGTTCTGTTCTACTTCATTTGTGATAATAAATATATCAAAAAATTGATCTTGTCACTGCTTTGTTCCATAGTGAAATTTAAAAAAGATGTACTAGTATTTAAAAATTCAAAAATATCTGTAATTCATTTTCACTGCCTTCCAAGGATATTAATATATCATCCAAAAATCTCCCATAGAATTTGCACAGCTTGAATAGCTCTGAAGTGGATACCTGAGTGAGTTCCCACCGGGCCAGAACTATATTGGCAAACAGCTTTTGTAAGTTTAGTTAGTTTCTTGGTTATCTTTAACCAAAAAAAAAACAAAAAAGCCACGGTTGCATAGTTAACCTCTCAAGCCATTTTAGGACGCCATCAGATTATAACTTAAATTAGGCTGATTGTTACATAAAAAAAGACGAGACGTAAAATTATTGTATTTTGGTTTCTTATAGTGCTTGTTTAAGTCCAGACAGAAAATGCCTTCTTTTATTTAATTTTGCTGCTTTGAAGAGAAAGATCTATGCTACATGGCTGTTGCATCTCTTTGCCCATTTCATTTATAAGGTTTTTGAACCAGGCAAAAGCTAATTGTGTTGCCCTGCAAGGAAAGGAAGTCTGTTCAGAATCATTTCTGCTATAATGCCTTTCTTCAGTCAGTTCCTAAAGAACTTTTTAACATGTGAGCTTGGGAAGTCTTTCTTATAGGATGTTCTGAGGGTTCTTTCCTAAGAGAGCTTGTGCAGTCAGACTATTCCTGTTGCATTTTAGGGCTTTATTGGCTACTTTGTAGTGCAAGCTTTCCTGTCTCGCATCTTGTTTCCAAAGCTTGTCTGCTGATGTTTTTCTACATGTTCTTTCCTTTATTGAGGAGGGGATAGGCAAGTGTGCTTGAAGAAGAATTAGCCCTGTATCAAATCCTTGATGATCTTCGTGTTTCACTGTTGCAGTCATTACATTTGGGGTAATCCTGCTGGCAGGTTGCTCTCAGTCGGCCTGAATTCCAAAGTCTTGCATCGGTTGCTGTCGCCCCTTCCCCGACTTCAGGTCGTCAGGGGTATAAAAGATGCAGCCGACACCATTTTCTTCAGTCTTTCTTGCCGTGCGGTGCCCGAAGCAGAAGCAGGTTAGCAAGTGCCGGTCGTCCGACTCCTGAGATTTTCGTGTTCGAATTTCAGATCCGAAGTCTTCATTAAAGCTAAGTACCCCATTGGGGAAACTTTTTTCTTGCTCCAGACTGATGTCAGAAAAAGTTAATAGTTGTATTTCTTGTGGAAAGCAAATACCTCATAAGGACTTTCATTCTTACTGTATTCCTTGCCTAGGCCCTGACCATAACGTTTCAGGTTGTCGGTTTTGTGCTAGATTTAGCCAACACACTATTAAGCGTTGGTATGATTTTGCATTAAACTATTTTGGACGCAGGTTTAATTATCCAGAAATGTCGTCGGATAGCCATCCGACTACCGGAGTTCACAAAAACGCAAAGAAAAAGAAAAATATAGACAACCGAAGCCCAAAACCGATGACGAAGCTTCTCCTAAGCCAGTCGCCGGTTCTCAGTGAGGAGCTTTTGCAGCCCCTGACGCCTGCTACTTTAGAGTCGCAGGCCACTACCGACTCCCACGTGGAGTCGGCTATGCCACTGGAAACTCAAGGTATTGGAGCTTTGGACACTATTCCTTCAGATGAGTCCGGAGCCGCTAAGCAGGCACCGGCTTCTGAGGGTGTATTCAGACCTAAACATCTATACATTAAACCCACTTCAAAGGCAAAGACTAAAGCACGTTCAAAGACAAAGAAACAAACTCAAGAGCCATGTAGACAGGCCTCCATGCCCAAAAAACAGATGCTCAAAATGGCTGAAGACTTGATTACCTTGATCAGGGGTTCCCATCCCTCTCCTGATAAGGCCTAGGCAAGAGACAGACTATGCATCTTCAGATCAGGTTTCTATTTCTTCTGATTCCTCTTCTGATCAGGAATATTCTCTTCCCCCCATGGGGATTCTGATGCTGAAGAATCTATTCCTTCAGCTTCTCCTCCTGAGGACTATTCTTTTGGGGAAACCTTGCATACCATTCTTTTGGGGAAACCTTGCATACCATGAGGGAGCACTTCCACTGGGAGAGCCAAGATTTTTCAGAATCTAAAAAGAGGCTCAGGGACTTCCTTTTACTACCTCAACACAGGCCTCTAGCCATTCCACCTGTGTTGGACATTGTAGATGTGTTTTCAGAGTCTAGTCTGACCTCTGACTCCTTACCTCCAGCTCCTGTTAAGCCTGACAGATATTAAAGGGTTCCTGATTCTCATAAATTCCTTTTTAAAAACCCTGCTGCAGATGCAGAAACTATTTCACAGGGTCCCAAAGGGGTTAAGGCTTCTGCTACTATCCCCTCTGACAGAGATTCTAGGGCACTGGATAGATGGGGAAAAAGTTTACACATCTGCTACCTTGGCTGTAAGGGCCTTAAACTGACAATTTCATATGATCAAATATCAGCAACATGTCATGGCATTGCTTAAACAGAAAATGTTGTTAAACTCTGAATGTGCAGAAAACAAGGAAATGCAGCATTTATTGCATGCAGCTGAACAAGTTGGAAAGCATACTTTGCAATGTGGTTTTGATTCTCTGGAGGCCTCCTGCAGGGCCGTAGTTACGGGTTCTGTAATTAGGAGGCATGCTTGGTTAAAGGAACAAAATCTGCCTGATCATGTCAAAGTTAAATTATTAGTTGCACCTTTACAGCATGATACTTTGGTGTTAAAGCAGAAGAGGTGTTAAAGAAAATGGAGGACAAAGCTAAATCTATGCAAACTGTCAAAGATTTTTTACAAGTACAGCCACCTAGGTTTAGTAGACACTGGCCTACAAAGAATTGGTCCTTTCCTGTGTCAGACAGACCTCAAAGGGGCAGATCCAGACGCCCTAGAGGCAGATCCCAGGTGCAGGGTTCATACAGGTCAAAGCAATGGGGTGCTTCTACCTGCAAAAGTGGAGAAGACAAATCACAACCTTACAGGAAACAGTCCCAATGACTTCCCCCTGCCTGCACCAAGCACTTATCTCCTGGCAGCACCCTTAGGGGGAAAATGGCACTTTTTTCTCAAAATTGGCACATTATAACCCAGGACAAGTGGGTTCTAAACATAGTATCACAAGGCTACAAGTTCCACTTCCATACCCTGCCAAAGGCAAATGGTTGGCCAGATCTGCCAAAAAATCATTGGGCAGAGGCACAAAAACAAGTCACATCCCTCATGGACTTTGGGGCCATTCAGCAAGTACCAGAGCAAGAGCAGGGACAAGGATTTTGCTCAAGACTGTTCTTGGTACCCAGAAAGGACAAAGCCTGGAGACCAATACTGGACCTATCTATTGTAAACACATTCCTGGATATACCAAAATTCAAAATGTTGACCTTGCAGCAGCTTCTGCCCATGCTGGGCACGAAGGCTTGGCTTGTGACTTTAGACATAAAAGAGGCATACCTGCATGTCCCAATCAGGCAATCATGCAGAAGATACCTCAGATTCAAGGTTGGCTCAATGCATTACCAATTCTCTGCACTGCCCTTTGGCTTATCTACTGCTCTCAGGGTCTTTACAAAGTGCCTGGCACCAGTAATTGCATTCTGCAGGCAAAGGAATACAAATATATCCTTACTTGGACGACTGCCTAATTCAAGCAGAGAACAAGGACATTCTTCTACAGCATCTGGCATTTGTGAAAAGACATCTAACATACCTAGGGTACACAGTCAACGAAAAGAAATCAAAACTAGTATCCTCTCAAGAGATAATATTCCTGGGTGCAAGCTTAAATATAACTGCCCATATGGCTTATGTCACGCCAGACAAACAAAGGCAACTGACTACCTATTTCAAAATATTGGCAACAAAGGCCCAGTTATTTGCAAGAAAAATTCTGCAGGCTTTGGGCTTCATGGCACCCTGCATCCTACTAATTCCATATGCAAGACTGCATGTGAAGAAACTTCAATGGTACCTAAAAAGTGTTTGGACTCAACATTGCCACAGCCTGGAAACAATGATTACTCTCATTCCCTGCCTGCAACAGGAGTTTCGATGGTGGGCAAAGGCTTTTCACCAGAACAAGGGACAGCCATTAACATTACCCCCAGCCAGGCAAAACCTAACAATGGATGCATCAGATTATGCCTGGAGGGCCCACATGGCAGGAAGATGCATTCAGGGCACATGGTCCACAAACCAAATGCATCTACATATCAATCAAAAAGAGATGCTAGCTGTTCAAAATGCCCTGACAGCCTTCAAGGACCTACTTCATCCGGGACAACTACTGATAAAGACAGACAACACCACGGTCGTGTGGTATATAAACAAGCAGGGGGGCACACATTCTTATCCCCTTTGCAGACTAGCCATGGCTTTGTGGGACACAGCATTGACTTACCAAGTTCATCTGCAGGCACAATTCCTGCCATGAAAGGAAAATACTCTGGCAGACGAACTAAGCAAAAACCTCATGGATTCCCACGAGTGGCAGCTGGATCCACAAGTCTTCAGCATGATAACAGGGAAATGGGGATGCCCGGATATAGATCTATTTGCCTCCCCTCACAACTACCAACTAAAAAGATTCTGCACAAGGACTTATCACAGACAAGCATGGAAAGTGGACGCCCTATCTTTCAGCTGGAAAAACCTATCTGTATATGCCCTTCCTCCACTGCCTCTCCTCCCCAAGGTACTCCTAAAGGTCAGACAGGAGAAGCCAAAGATGATACTGATTGCCCAGACTGGCCCCGCCAGTACTGGTATCCTGATCTTAAGGAACTTGTCTCAGTGCCCAGCCTGGACCTTACTTCAAATACCTTATCTACTGTCCCAACAAAATAATCAGATCCTGCACAGCCAACTCAGGACTCTAAACCTGGCAGCATGGCGGATAATGTAGGCATACAAAGCACACCTCTCAGTAAAGCTGTGATGGATGTCATTTTGGAAGCCAGAAGGCCTAGTACTAGAAAATCTTATGCTGGAAGAAATTTTGTGCTTGGAACCAGACACAAGGAACTGATACAGCTGTGCCAAATATTCCTCAGATTTTGCAATACTTAACTGAGATGCTGGACAAAGGCCTATCTTTTTCATCAATTAAAATTCATGCCTCTGCCATTTCGGCTCATTACAATACAGAGTCACCAATCTTTTCTCATCCTTAAGGCAGAGGAGCCAAAAACTTAAGGCCTCCAAGGAGATCACCAATACCTGCATGGGACCCTCAACTGTGTCTTGGAAAAACTCACCCTGCCTCCTTTTGAGCCAGCTACTACTTCTGATATAAAGTTTTTATCTTAGAAAACAGCTCTGCTCCTAGCAATAACTTCTGCAAGACTAGTATCAGAGCTACAGGCAGTCATGGCTGTGGAACCTTTTATCATTTTTTATCCAGACAGGGTCTCTCTGAGGACAAACCCAAGATTTATGCTTAAGGTGGTGTCCAATGTGGCTCTTAACCAAACTATTAATTTGCCAACCTTTTATCCAAAACCACAGAACAAGGGGGGAGAATTCTGCATTCTTTGGACGTACACAGCTTAGATTCTATTTGGACAGAACCAAAGTTTTCAGGAAGACAGAGCAGTTACTAGTGGCATATGCTGCAGGATCACAAGGAAAGGCTATCTTCAAGCAGACTATTTCAAAGTGGATAGGCCACTGCATTCGTTTCTGCTATATACAGCATGGCAAGCCAATGCCTAAGGGCATTAGGCCACATTCAACCAGAGCTGCAGCCACTTCAGCAGCCTTTCTCAGGGGAGTACCAAACCAAATACATTTTAGAAGCTGCTACTTGGAGTTCAGTGCACACATTTACAAAGCATTATCATCTGCCACTCTACTCTAAATCCAGGGCAGGCTTTGCCACTGCAGTTCTGCAGGGCCTCATAGCCACTCCTAATGCTGTTTAGCTCCATCCTCCCAACCATAGCTTTGGGACTCTACCCAAATGTAATGACTGCAACAGTGAAACACGAAGAACATAGTACAGTTGTGTACACTTACCACAAATGCAGATGTTCGAGTGTATTCACTGTTGCAGTCCAGGTTACCCACCCACCATCCCCCTTATTTTCAATGGAACTTATCTTTCCTTCTCTGATTTATACAACCTATGTGGTGTTCTTGCTTGTAGATGAAGGAAAAGTTTATATTGGTGCATGTGTTTATATATATATGTTTATATATATATATATATATATATATATATATATATATATATATATATATATATATAATTTTGACTACCCTTTAGGGGGCACCTGACATCTGGGGCAAGAAAAACTGAAGAAAATGGCGTCAGCTGCATCTTTTATACCCCTGACGACCTGACGTCAGGGAAGGGGCGACAGCAACCGACGCAGGACCCAAGACTTTGGAATTCAGGCCGACTGAGGGCAACCTGCCAGCAGGATTACCTCAAATGTAATGACTTCAACAGTGAATACACTCGAACATCTACATTTATGGTAAGTGTACACAACTGTACTTTTTTCTTTGTTTTGTAAAATATTCAGATTTATAAATGTATATAATTTGCATTATTAGCAAAAAATATTGGATTTCCGAGTGGACATTTAGAGCCTGCTGATTTCATCAGTCAGGCTTAGCAAAGCCTAATTTATTGATACCACTATACTTGTATTCTAGCTGATCATGGTGACAAGAAGGCACTGTTCTTTGGCATTTTTGTACCCAGGTGTGGGAGCTTTGCCCCCACACCCCAGTTCTCTAAATAATGTACCTCTGAGCTTGTATCAGTTCAAGAGAAAAGGTGATTAACTTAATGTTGTCTTGTTTTCTCCAAGTTGGTGCAACCTGGGAGGATTTAAAGTGCAGCTTCTTGATGTACTTATGGACAGTGAACTGTTTTCCCCTCCCCTTTTCAGGAAATATAAACAAAGGAGAAAGGAAAAATAGTTAAACAACTGTTTTATGCTCCTATATTTGTAGTAGAATTTGCACCTCGAGCATTGACCATATGACTAATGGTCACACAAACGAGAAGCAGCCAGAGGGTAAGAAGGGCTGCCAACAAAGAAAATAGAGACAAGAAAAAGAAGGCCACTGGCCATCAGGGCCAGCTCTCAAATATGGAGCTGTCCTGCACTTCCCCCTCGTTTCAACCATCATACAAAAACTCCACATAATTGGAGGCTGGCTGTTTTCCCAGGAACGTGATTAGGTTCATAGGTAAATACTAAGCGGTCAGTCAATAGACTATTCAAAGCTTAGCCAGTAACCAGAGATCAGTATCAAATTCTGTACATTGTATCTGTTAAGTAAAGACTTAACCATTAAGCCAAAACTACCCTAAACATTATAAGGGGACAAGTGGGTTTTCTGTTCATGTCTGTCCCAAAATGTTAAAGAATTCAGGAGCAAAGATTTCTGGTAGTTCCCTTGCTGGAGGACTTCCTTGTACAAGAAGCTATGGAGAGAGAGTACAAAAGGGCAAAGAAGCAAAAGGCTTTTATTTCAAAGTCAAAGTAAACTTTATTGTCATACAGATCAACGCAGAGAAAAAGTGCATATCACTGCATGGAAGTTCGATACTCCAACTCGTATCATAAGAATGACAGTTTACAGAAGGAATATAGATTAAATTAAATAATGTAAAATACTAAAAATAGAAATCAAAAAGATACTAAAAATAAACTAAAACAATGTAAAGCTTTTTACAGCAGAAACGGATCAAATACAACAACAGGAACAGATTCAGTATAAATATAAGGATATACTTTGAATAAACAGAAACACACATGTAAAAAACTTACCCACCCCCAGTATATGCCATAAACTTAGTTTACATTTTTATAGTGCAAATAGAGATGTATAAAGTGAGCTGTGTATATAGTTATGTAAATAACAATGACATATTGCAGAGAAGTAATGGTTTACCCATTTAATAGGTTGGGCCTATGGGTTTATTAAGCAGTCTGATAGCGTGTGGGAAGAAGTTGATCTGATGTCACTCTTCATCTGTTCTTGACTGATGGAGTTTGGTTCCAATCCTCTGAACCAATCCTGCCGTTGTATAGCTTGCACCAGCCAAAAAAAACGCTCAAGCTAATAGTCTACCCATAATGCCCCTCTCTATGCTACCTCACATCTCGTTTACCACTCTTATAGAAAGACTCAGCAACTGACTCTCTCACAGTTAAGTACAGTTTAAAAGTTTTATTAAATTTTTAGCTGAAGCTGTTTTAATGAAAAATAACACTCACATAAATGCATGCACTTTAAAACAACAGCGTTTTCGTTTGTACCAAGTAGACTTCATCAGATGTGGATGGAGAATTACAGTGATGATTTTATACCCTTATAAAACACAAGTTAACCAATAAAATTGAACAAATTATTTAAAAGCTAGTTATCATAAAAGTCATGAATATTCACGACCTTATAGAATTTCTAGACAGTGTAAAACAATTACATTAAAAAAAAATTATTAAAAGAATAAATATTCAAATCATGAACTCTAAAATGGTTTCAAACACACTTCAAAATGTATAAAATGTAAATGTTTGATTTGTTTAATCTTAAAATAAAGGAGGTTTACATAAGAACTTCCTGCATGGCGAAAAGCTGAAAAGCAGAATTATGATCAGGCTCCCTATAGTGGCCAACGTTTTAATCACACTTTCAGTTAAAAACACATTTAATCCAGCAAGAGTCCAGTGTAAAGTTTAAACAAGCTCATTTTTATTTAAACTTAAGTAAAACTTGAGGTACACTGAATTCTGTAAGTTTTTATGTAAACCACGTTTATTTTAAGATTAAACAAATCAATCATGTACATTTTATACATTTTGAAGTGTTTTAAACCATTTTAGAATTCATGATCTGAATATTTATTCTTTTAATAAAATATATATTTTTAATGAGTTTTACACTGTCTAGAAGCTCTACAAGGTCATGAATATTAATGAATTTCATGATCAGCTTTTAAATCATTTGTTCAGTTTTACTGGTTAACTTGTGTTTTATAAGGGTATAATAGCATCATTGTAGTTGTCCATCCACATCTAACGAAGTCTACTTGGTAGGAACGAAAACGCTGTTATGTTAGAGTGTATGCGGTTATGCGAGTGTTATTTTTCATTAAAACTGCTTCAACCGGATCTGGGTTGCTGGTGATATCTTTCCAGAGTGCCTTGGACTTGGTTTTAGTGAAATTGTGGTGCTTTTGCCATTTTTTGTTGTTTATTACATTTTTCTAACTTTTTGTCTTCAAGTTGCATAATATTTTCTGAACCTTCTCTACCCTTTCCTCTTTGTACGAGTGTTCATTTCCTTAAACCTGTACCATTTGGTATTTCTTGCCTACCCTAATTGGTAGTTTCCCTCTCTTCTCCTTTCCTTACTGTTTGTGTGTTTCCCAAGTTTTTCCTTCTTATCTATCGACCACTGGCTTTAGACAGTGCCAAGAGTGCGGCAGCAAAATGCTGAACTCTGATGATAATGACAAATGTGTATACTGTTTGGGTGTTTCTCATCTTGATCTAAGTGCTCTTTCTACCAGGGCTTCAGTAATAGGGCCCTGGTCAAATGTAGAAATAAATTGATCCTTAAAGGGCTTCTTAAGGCTCCTCTTGAGGCAGCATTGTCCAAGGCCGACCAGTCTCCTCAGGCCTCTGGCATAAAATCTGCTCGCTCGGTGCAGATGTATCCATTGGTACCGACATCTAAAAAACATAAACACCTTTCAGCTGGTTTCTCCTCTGAACCGAAATCTAAGGTTCTGAAAATTTCAGAACGCATTGAGTCCTCGGCACCAACCTCTACCTCCGTGCCATCAACATTGACTCCATTAATGATTCCAATATCGGCACCAGTTTCTTTAGTTGCTACATCAGTACCGACATCTCCTGTGGCTCCGCAGCTTTTACCGTCTGCTCCAGTGCTGAAAACTAAGTATTTCTCTACACTCAGGACTACATATTCATCATTAACCAACCCCTTTCTTTGTCAACTTCCTGGCCCTTTTATAGAGGGACCTGAATCTCCCTCTGCATCGTCCGTTCACTCTTCCAGGAGTCTTTCTAAAGTTGACATAGTGAGGTTGGTGGATCAACTTCTGACAGCTAGGGATTTTCCCCAATCTTCTCAGCCCCCTCTCCCTCTTGGTGCAGGGGAATTCTCTCTCACTACCCCTACATATACTCCTCTTCTGACCTCTTCCCAGGCTTTAGAGCTGTTGACTCCAACCACACAGACTCCAATAGCCTCAGGACCAACAACTTCCTTGTCTTCGGTTCCATGCATGGCTCTGACTCTCTTGGTGCCTTCAGAACTGACGAGTCCCCGGAATAGGGCCTCCACTCTCGGGCCCTGAGGGTTTGAGTTGGCTCTTGTTTTTTGTTTGGAGCTAACCTTACTGCTTTGGGCTGCGCCGGCTGGGAGCCCTTCCTTGGCTCCAGCTTTGCAGGTGGGTCTCTCGGGGAGTGGTGTGACCACGGTTCCAAGTTTATCTTTGTTCAGGGCTCCCATCCATCCTCAGGGGGCCCTGTCTTTCAAGATATAGTGAGGACTTTGACCACCGTTTCTTTCCAGGTGTCTTCTGTGTTGCCGGAGTCTCACCCCTTGACCCCTGCTCACCTGGAGCTAACACTGACCTCTGTACCTGGACCGGGAGCTCCAAGGATGCAAAATGTACTGACCAAGGGTCACCCCTCTTCTGAGTTCTCTTCAGATATTCTCACTGAAGAGCATCCTCGGAAGAAATTATGTAAGAGAAAATACCTGGACACCCCCTGAAGAGTCCATCACCGAGGACACAGATTTCAGTGAGGGGGAGGGTTCCCCCCAGTCACCCCCCGGAAGACGTCTCCTTTAGAGACATTCTGAAGGTCTTTAAGCAGAGGGGTGACTGGAAGCCCAAAGACCCCACCTCTGATGAATCTGTGTACTTGCAAATCTTTGGAGTTTGGCCGTATACTTCCTGGGTGACCCCTCCCACTGTGACAATCTTATTAAATTGATCGCTTTTCAGGCTTGGAAGGCCCCTTTTTCGAGGGAAGCTATTCCCTAGAGACCATATAAAATACTTCCTGCTCCCAAGGATCATCAGTACAGGGTGAAAGGATTAGCAGTAGATGCCATGGTGGCAGCGGCTGCTCCTAAAAGGAACTGGCTGAGGAAAGTTCCACTGTTTATCCCCCTAACCGGGAGTTGAGGGCGATGGACACATTTGGGAAGTGGGGTTTACGCATCATCGACCTTTACCATTAGGTCTTTGAACTTTTTGGCACATTTTACTAGGCTCCAGAGGGATCTGGTCAAGGACCTGCCTGATACCGTAGTAGGAGCAGTAGCTGAGGGGAACCAGGAAAAAGTCTCCTCCCAGTTAGCTACCCTGGAGTCTCTCTAATTCATCCATGAGGCCAGTTGCACATTCAGCAGGTTCAGGTGTTGCAATTCGACGACACGCTTGGATGCTCCTGTGTGAGTTTGTGAATCCATTCAAGTTTTCCTTTCTCAGTGCTCGCCTTAACAGATCTTTCTTGTTTGACCTCAAAGTTAAAGCAACTCTATCCAGGTTTGAGAAAGATGGAAAGACCATGTCTGCAGTGGGCATACATTTTTTCTGTTCCTCAATGAGCCTATTCCAGGAATCAGAGGAGTAGAAAATGTGGTTCAAGAAGTCCCAGAGGCCTTTCCAGGACACGCACGGTACAGACTCCCCTCGAGGCAGAGGGCGGAGTTCCAGTTAAAGACTCTGTCCTAGAGGTGAGGTGGCCCACAGAAACAGGGTTCTAGGGAGTCTTCCTCTGGTCAACCCTATCAGTGTTCCTGAAAGGAGACCTGATTGCTTGCCTCTGGAGGCAGTCAGGGGAAGATTTTCTTTGCACCCAAAAACCTGGCGAGAAGTAACCACCGATGCTAAGAGTTATTTCCAGAGGTTACTTTATCCAGGAACTCGAACAAGATTCCCTGATGTTCCACCCAGTCCGAGGGACCAAGTAGCCTTAGAAATACAAAAGCTGCTAGAAAAAAAGCATCATCCAAGAAGTCCTACCAGACAGACAGGATCTGGATTTTATTCAAGATTCTTTTTAGTGCCAAAAAAGACAGGGGACTGATTCTGGATCTCAGCATTCTAAACAAATTTGTTCAACAGTCCAAATTCCAGATGGTCACAGTTCAGTCAGTACTTCCCTTTCTAGAGGAAGACAATTGGATGTGCTCTGTAGACCTGCAAGACTCATATTACCATATAAAAATGGACAAACACTCAAGAAGGTTTCTCCGCTTCCAGCTAGGAGCCAGTCAGTATCCGTTCAGGGCACTTCCCTTTTGTCTCACCACAGCCCCCAAGGTGTCCAAATATATGGCAGCAGTAACAGCTCATTTGAGGCTGTACAGATTCCAGGTATTTCCATACCTAGACGATTGGCACATCACCACTTCCACCAGACATCTACTG
This sequence comes from Protopterus annectens, assembly GCF_019279795.1. Taxonomy (NCBI): domain Eukaryota; kingdom Metazoa; phylum Chordata; order Ceratodontiformes; family Protopteridae; genus Protopterus; species Protopterus annectens. The sequence goes on from NC_056745.1 coordinate 440,250,994, forward strand.
CTTCAGACAACAGAATTCACCCTGTAATTGTTTCTGCAGCTAGGCATCATGGTCAGCCTTACATAGTCTCAACTGACCCCTTCTCAGAATATGGAGTTTATCGGAGCTCGTCTCAACACTTTCTCTTGTGTGGCTTCTCTTCCTTCCCACAGGCTACAGAAAATAAAATCTCAAGTTCAGTCTCTCCTGTGCTCAAACAAAGTACTAGCCCAGCTAGTCCTTCAAGCATTAGAGTCCACAGCAGTTGCAATCACTTTGGTCCCATTAGCGAGATTTCACATGAGATTACTGCAATAGTTTCTTGCAAATAAATGATCTGTTCTAACCCATCTAGTGAATTACCCCATTTTTATCACCAGTCGTTGAAAAAAATGACCTGTCCTGGTGGTTGAAATCCAGAGAAATTCTTTTGAGCCATCCTTTTGTCCCTCCTCAACTCAAAGCCATAGTGACCCCGGATACCTCCCAGATTTGGGGGGGGGGGTTGGTTCATTATCTGGAAAAGCAGAACCAGCACTTTGTCCCCGATAGAGACCAATCTGCATATCAACGTTCTCTAGCTGTAGGTGGGCTACTAGCGTTGCAAGCATTTCACTCTGTCCTACCTCAAGGAACCATTGCAATTCAGTCAGACTTGTCTCTAGTCTGGTACATCAACAAGCAAGGGGGAACCAAATCCTATCCCCTGTGTCGAGAAGCTCTCCAAGTGTGGCAATGGGTCATTGCCTCCAACCGCTTTCTGATAGCAATGCACATCCCGGGGAGTTCAAACGTGATAGCGGACAAACTGAGCAGATGCATCTAATACCTCACGAGTGGTCTGTGAGTCCCAACATAGAGAAGAAGATCTTTCATCGCTGTGGCCAACCCTGCTGCAGCCTTTTTGCTTCACCCCTAAACAAGTGCGGAAGCTATTTAACCGTAATCCTCCTCCATCAGGGGGAGTCCCCAAGAGACTTTCTTCTCCTCAACTGACCCCCTGGGTCTCTCTTGCGCCTCCCCCCCCCTCTTCCTCTTTTCCTAAGCAGCCAGGTTGAGAAGCAAAGTAATCCTTATTGCATCACTCTTGCCTTGAAGATTTTGGTTTCCCTTCCTGTGGGCCTCATCTAGTTCACCATCCATGTCTTCTGGACTCAGCTCTGGAACATCTCTCTCACCCTCAGGGACTGCTGCATCCCAGTCTTCAAAGTCTCAAGCTAACTGTTTAACTGCTTGGTTCCTCCAATTCTATTAGTTGCCAGGCATAGTGATATTGCATCCCCAGTACGAAAAATTTTGCTGGCATCTCATAAACCATCCACCAGAAATCTCTACCTCAGTAAATGGAAGAGATTTTCAATCTGGGCTTGTGATAATGCTCTCTATTCCTTTTTAGACTCAGTGTTAAAAGTTTTAGAATTTCTGACCATTCTTTTTAATAAGGAGGCTTCCGTTTCTACTGTTAAGGTCATTCTTGCAGCCCATCTCTAACTTTCATAATGGTTTTGGAGATCTACCCTTAATTTCTCACAGACTTTGTAAGGTCTTCCTCAAGGGAACTATCTGTTTAAAGCCTCCATTTAAAGATCCTCTACCACCATGGGACGTGACTGTTGTTTTGCAGTCAGTAGTACTGTCCCCCTTTGAACCAGCAGCTACTTGTGACTTAAAGTTCCTCTCTTGGAAAACACTTTTACTTACAGCTATCACCTCCGAATTGCAAGCCTTATGTTCAAACCCCCCTTACTTAATTTTACATAAGGATGGAGTTACACTCAGGACAAATCCATCTTTTCTTCCTAAGGTGGTCTCAGAGTCCAACATTAATCAGGCTATAGACTTACCTGTCTTCTTTCCAAATGTCTCTAATAAAGTTGAATATTGCTTACACCTGTTAGAAGTTCACAGACAATTTTGTTTGTCTCAACAGAACTAAAGAATTTAGTAGATCGGAAGAATTTTGTCTTCTTGTCTGACACAGCCTTTGGGAAATTTGTCTGTTACCTTGTTAAAATGGTTAAGAGATTGTATTTCTTTCATTTATAGCAAAAACAATCTAAAGCTTCCAATGCTGGTGAAGGCACAGTCCACCAGACTTATAGCTACCTCAGCTGTCTCCATTCTAAAGCTTCCATGGGTGAAATATGTGCAGCAGGAACATGAGCTACTCTGCATACTTTTATTACTCATTACAAGTTGGATTTGGTCTCCAGGGGAAGAGCCGCCTTATTTCTCAGGAATATCCTTCTATAGGGCCACCCAGGATCTAAAGTAGCTGGGGACTCTGTCCCATCAGTCAAGAACAGATGAAGATTGGCAACATCAGATAAAGCAGTTATGTCTTACCATAGTGATCCATTTGTGTTGTCAATCTTCATCTATTCTTTGCGTCCCACCCGCCTTCCCCCTCCTGTGAATTCCTGGTGGAGCAATCTGTTGTTCCGGGGGGTTTTCTGATAGGACACTCCTTGGACATGGCTTCCTCTTTTGGATTTGGTTTCCCTCTATTTTTCTGTATGTTTGCAAACTCGATCTGAGGTAGTGTAGAGAGGGGCATTGTGGGTAGACTATTAGATCGAGAGGTTTTTTTGCTGCCTGATCGGTTCTGAGGATCAGAATCGTAACCCATCAGTCAAGAATAGATGAAGATCGACAACACAGAGGGAATGTTATGGTAAGACGCAACTTCTTTTTATGGAATCTGGATGTCTTGCATCTAATGCTCCTGTTGGCAGGAGTTTCAGCAGTCCATAAGCTGGATGGTGTATACCCCTCAATAGTTTTCGGACTCTACTATAGCATCTTTTTGAATGTATGTCCTGTAGGGATTGAAGGTTTGAGCCATTGATTTTTGTGGCCTGTTTAACGATCCTATCCAGTGACTTCCAATCTGTTTGAGATCCATTTCCATACCAGACAGCAGTGTTGTTTGTTAGTACACATTCAATCGTGGCTCTGTAGAAGGTAAGTAGGACCTGTGGTGGGAGGTTAGCTCTAAGAAGTTTCCTAGGGAAGTGGAGACGTTGTTGGGCTCTTTTTATAAGGTAGGAAGTGTTTGTGGCCCAACTTGGGTCTTGCGAGATATGTACCCCTAGGAATTTGGTGCCAGTCTCTCTCTCTACTGCTGCACTGTTGATTATAGGGGGTGTGCGGCTTATTCTCCTTCCTAAAATCAATGATTTCCTGGGTTTTCCCAACATTTAGTGCTAAGTTGTTGTCAGTGCACCAGTGAATTAGTTGGTTCACCTCCTTCCCTGTAGGCTCCTCGTCTTCCTTCTTGATAAGGCCAATTACTGTGTGCCTTCTGCAAATTTGATGATTCTGTTTGACTGATGCGTACCTGTGAAGTCATATGTTAGAATTGTGAAAATAAGTGGACTTTGAGTACTCAACCATGTGTGACACTGGTGTTTAGGGTGATGCTGTGTGATTGATGTTTTCCTGCCTGAACTGTTTGTGGCCTTTTAGTCAGGAAGTAGAGAATCCAGTTGCATATTGTGTTTTCTTTGCCTAGATTACTCTGCTTTATACAACAGTTGTTGTGGAATTACCATATTGAAGGCAGAGCTGAAGTCTACGAACAGCATGCATACATAACGGTCCTTATTTTACAGGTGGTCCAAGGTGTGATGAAGTGTTAAGGCTATGGCATCCGCAGTAGAATGATTTGGCCTGTATATGAATTGTAAAGGATCAAATGTAGCAGATAGGCAGGATATTATGTGATCCTTGACCATTTTTTTGAAACACTTCATCACTACTGAGGTAAGTGCAATTGGCCGGTAATCACTTAATGATGCTGATTATGGTTTCTTGGGCACAGGGATGATGTCAGTGGTCTTGAAGCATTTGGGCAATTTTTACTGACAGAGAGATGTATTGAAAATGTCTGTGAAGACTGCTGCCAGCTGATCAGCACAATTTTTAAGTAGCCTCCCTGGGATCATATCTGGACCAGCTGCTTTGCCGGGTGAACCCTATGTAGGTCCCTGCGTATCTCTTCTAAGTTGAGGCATAGTGATGTGGCATCTGCATTGATGGGTAGTCTCTCTGATGAAGTTCTCTTTGATTCATTGAATCTACTGAAGTAGATGTTTAGCTTGTTTAAAAAGTCTGGGTTATCATCACAATGCGTGGATTGTGGCTTTTAGTCTGTGATGATTTAGATCCCTCTCCACAGCTGCTGGGTATCTTTTTGGTCTATGAGGTGTGTCTGTATTTTTAGACTCTAGGCCTGTTTTGCTACTCTCACACCTTTATTCAAGTTGGCCATGGCCTTTTTCAAAGCCTCTCCTGTCTCCAGCCTTAAAGGCAGCATTACGCGCACTCAGTAATTCGTATACTTCACTGGTGAGCCAGAGTTTTTGGTTTGCTCTGATGGTTATATTCTTCAGGGTGGTGATATCTTCAATACATTTTGAATCATACATGTTTTTGAATACATATTTGAATCCTTTCAAGAAAGGATGGGCTGTGGAAATCCATACTAGACCGAACAGAATTCAGAGCTGAAGATGTCTACACGTCACACCCTCCTGCCTATCCTATTTCTTCAAGCTTTGAGGGATACAATGAACTTGAGGGATGACTACCTCCACATACCCATGCTCAGGGACCACAGGTACTTTTTCACTCTAAACAGGGGAGTTCCACTTTCCATGTACTTCTGTGCTGTTTGACTCTGTTACTGCACCCAGGGTATTTGCCAATTATTTTTCTCCAGTAATGCATCGCAAGGACAAGTGCATTCACATGTACCCGTATCTTAACAAATGTTATATTCAGGCATAGTCTCAGGAAGAGCTCAAGAGGGCACTAGGTTTTAAGCTAGAGTTCTACCAGAAACTAGGTTTCACTCTTGAGTCTTCATAAATCCAATCTGAACTCCCCCTTTTAACAATAGTAGCCTTCACAAGGGTCCTATTGGATACCTCCACTTAGCATTTCTCCTTCAAGCAAAGTGGACTGTCTGGCCAATTTTTGCAGTAAATGGCCCAGCAAAGCAAGCACATTATCAAACAAGATCCTAAGGGTGCTTAGATATATGACATCAACCATTGCCATGGTCCCTGTAGCCAGGGAGCACATGAGAACATCACAGTAATATCTCACAGACATTTGCTATCAGCTCAGCCAGTCCTCTAAGAGTTTACCTTCTCCTTTGTGTCAGGAAGTAGAGAACATGGTAGAGCAACCAAGTACTGAAGATCAGAGTCTTCCCTTCATCCAGGCATCTTGAGAACCAAACTCTGACCACAGATTGCTTGATATTGCCGGTCATCTGGGTCAACAGAGTTGAATAGACACTTCAGTATAAAGAACATTGTGGTAGACATCCTGGCACCCAAGTCTTATAAGCCAGTCTTCAAACCATGTATACTACACTTGGTAATGCACAACAGAACTGAGATATGGTACATAAGCAGAGACATATTGATTCTTATCCACTGTGCATACTGGTAGTGCAAGCTTGGGAAGTGACCATAGAATAAGGCCATGACCCTAGGGGACATCATACATCCTTCCCAGCATATTGTGTTGGCTGAACTTGTAAAGCAGAAACAGAAAAAGTATTGTGGTAATCCTGTTATTTAAAAGAGAAAACTGTTAACATTAAATTCTGTTTTTTTTTTTTTGTTTTTTTGTTTTTTTACTCTAGTGTATGTGATTCTTTGACAGATTTTTTTGATTATTAGACTTTGCGAGCAGGATATCTGCAGATTCCCATGAATGGATGTTGGGAAAGGGGAACTGCCTTGGATTTTGTATGAAAGTGGGGGTATACTAGAAGTGGGCCTGTTTTGTCAGCTACTTTGGCATAGAGGAACACAGCTGTGCCAATGACCAAGGCAACCCAAGTTTCACTAGTAGCTCAGTCACCAACTAAAAATGCTGTAGAGGAGAAGAGGAATTAAGAGGTTTAGCCTGCTCACCTGTATTCAGGGAGTTAAAGAACATGTTCAGGATGCATACTGTTTGGTGTAGAATTCCTAATATAGACTGGGGTCACAAGGATGTGCTTTTTTATGTGGTTCATTGCAGGGCTGTTGATCATATTGCATGCAGAGGCATGGAAGTCTCTCTCAAAAAGCCATTGCAAACCAGCCCTTAAGACACAAAGTGCATGTGCAGTGGGACAGCAGAACTTATGTAGGAAAACCCATTCTTCTGCAGGGATATGATGTACCACTCCCAGTTTTCACCCCAAGGCCCAGGGGTCAAATGGATCGGTGGGGAGTTCTTTTGGGGGGGGGGGTCAATGGTCAATAAAGAAACAAAGCAAAAAAAAAAAAAAAACAGTAGATCTGTATTCTTCTCCAGTAATGAAGCAGCTGAAGAAATTTTGTTCCAGAGCATCATACAAAGAGGCTTGGGCAGTGGATGACTTCTCCGTCAGTTGGACAGGTAATTTTCTCTATGTATTCTCTGATCTATCCCCCATGCTTCACATGGTGGTACAGAAGACAAAGGAGGAGAAGTATAAAAAATGCTGCAGGTAGCACCTTTTTTTGCCAAAGCAGCAATGGTTCTCTTGTGTCATAGAAACGTCAAGGGAAGAACTATTCATTCTGCCTTAGCATATGAACACCTTGCACAATTCAAGGGATACTTGGTGCACCCGTCATTCAGACTGATGACATGGATGAGTATGATTTTATTTTGCCCTTTTTAGGTATTCTTTTCTCAGAAGATGTGCTAAAGGTAATGAGGGAATCTAGAAGACCAAGTACTCTGAAATCTTGCCAAGTAAAATGTATTTATTTATTTATTTCATTTATTTTACATTCGTTAACCGGGATAGTCCGACTGGATATATGTCCATTTTCAGCGGAGGCCCGGGGAGAAAAGCTCCACGAGTAGTAAATACAAAACATAAAGAAAGGCAAAAAATGTACAAAAGTTTGGGTTGCCTGAAAAAGTAAAAAATACATTTTACAACAATATGTCATTTACAACAAGAAGTCAGCAGAAGACACTAATAATATAGTTATAGGAACCATATTTTACTATCATAAGAGATTGATAGTTAGAGGGAGGACATTAATAACTAAATTATAGAGTAGTGTGAGGATTAGCCAGGCTTGGTACAGTAGCAGGACCATTTAGAGCCCAGGTATAGTTTGAGCTTGGTTTTGAAGTGATACAGGGAAGAAATTAAGGTTATCTCAGGGGGTAAAAGGTTCCAGGTTTTACCTAGGGAATTGGACAGTAGAGAGTCTTTGGCTTGGTTGTTGGTTTTGTAAGTCTGGATGAGCACCTTGTTGGAAGAACGAAGTGGTCGTGGATTGTTATACAGGGCGACTAGGTGTTTGAGTGAAGGAGTGTTATCAGGGGTGTAAATGATTTTGTGGGCTATGATCAGTTGGTTGTATAGCACGAGACTAGGAAGTTCGAGCCAACCAAGCTGAGTTAGGTTAATGCAGTGATGTGTCCTAAAAGGGAGGCCAGTGGCAAATCTGGCAATGTGATTATAACAGGTGGTAAGTTTATTTAGATTGGACTTGTTGTTATTTAGAAGAAGAGGTGACGCATACAGAAGAGAAGAGAGAAGATGGGAACGGGCAATGGCTACCTTGGCTAGGGGAGTTAGAAAGTTCTTTAATCTGTACAGTGGACCTAGTTTTTTATTAATGGTTTTGATTAATTGGTTGACGTGTAGGTCAAATTTTAAGTGGGTGTCAATGTTGACACCTAGAAGTTTAGTAGAAGGGTCAGGAGAGGTAATTGTGCCATCTTTGGATTTAATTATGAAGTTTATGGGGGGTGACTTTTGTGTAGGTAAGAATATAAGCATTTTGGTCTTTTTGGGGTTTAGTAGTAGGCGGTGGTTGGATAGCCAGTTTTCTATCGTGTTAAAGGTAGTTTGGGTGCTTAGCTGTAACTTTGCAGGGGATGTGGCTGAACATATCAAAGTTGAGTCATCTGCATATTGAATGCAGTTGACTTTAGGAATGGCAGTGTGAAGATCATTTATGAAGATGGAGAATAACAGAGGGCCTAGTATAGAACCTTGTGGAACACCCAGATTAGTTGGTAATAAGGTGGAAAGTTTTGAGTGCCAGAGTACAGCTTGTTGTCTACCACTTAGGTAGGACTCAAACCATTGAAGAGATTTAGGTTCTAGACAGAGTGATCTTAGGGAGTGGATTAATAGTTGGTGATCCACCATATCAAAAGCTTTGGACAGGTCCAGGAATAGAGCGGAAGAGATGTGGTTATTATTACGATAAGAATTAATGGTGTTAGAGAAGGCTAATAGGGCTGTAGTGGTGCTATGGTGAGGTCTAAAGCCATGTTGGGTATCTGCCAGGAGATGGTTGTTTATTAAATGGATCATAAACTGCTTTTGGATACATTTTTCCATTATTTTGGCTAGGGGAGAGAGTATGGCAATTGGCCTATAGTTGGATAGTTCGGTAGAGCCTCCCCCTTTATGGAGAGGGATGACATAAGATATTTTCCAGATATTAGGAATTTTAGCTTCAATTAGTGTGCGATTTATAAGTACTGAGATAGGATAGGCAATGGCGTCAGCAGATTTTTGTAGATATTCAGCTGGAAGTTGGTCAGCTGCAAGAGTGGTAGGTTTTAGTTTTTTGAGTAAAGTGTGTATACATGAGGTAGCAATAGGTTGGAAGCTAAAATGTGGAAGATTAATAGAGGTGGAGCTGTTTGGGCTGTAGGGGCTAGGTGGCAAGTTGCTTGCTAGGGTTTGGATGGTCTCAGTGAAAAAGCGATTAAAGCTATCTGCAACTAATTCTAATGGTTTGTCGGTGAGGGCCTGAGGTACAGGGGTAGTCTTTTTACCAGGGTGTATTAGATTATTTAGTCCAACCCAGAATTTTTGAGGGTTATTTTGGTGAAAGGACTGTAGATTACTGAAGTATTTTTTTTTTGTCAAGTAGTACAAGCTTTTTAGTTTAATTCCTGAGTTGCCTGTATAATGTTTGATCCTGAGGGAGTTTGGTGGTTCGCCATAGAGCCCAAGCTTTGTCTCTGAGTTTAATTTTGAGCCTGGTCTCTTGAGAGCCATGGTGCAGTTTTTGGCTTTGTTTTTTTAGAGCGGATGGGAGCATGAAGGTCAAGAATCTCCAGAAATTTATTGTTAAAATACAGTACTGCTTCTTCTAAGGGGAGGCTTTTAAGCATTGACCAATTGCAGGATTTTAGTTCAAGTTGGAACTTGGTTAAATCAAAATTTTTTTTGTTTCTGACATATCTTAGTAGTGATTGTTTGTGGTTAGATATTTTCTGCTTGATTATATATGTGAGATGGTGATCACTAAGACTATCAGAGAGGGTACCATATGTATACAGGTTGGGGTGGTTGTTTATGAGCACCCAATCAAGTATACTTTCTTTCTGGTTGGGCTTGCTAGTTCTAGTCGGAGTGTTAATAACTTGCTTGAATGAATGCAAGTTAATGTGGGTGGTAGGGGATTCAGAGGAACAAGTTCTCCAGTCAATATTAAGGTCACCGAGAAGTATGGTCTCTTGGGGGTAGTGGATGGATATCCAATATAGGATATCTTCAAGTGTGGTTATATTATCACCTGGGGGAATGTACATGCAGATTATGTAGATGTGTTTGCTGTTATTTAGTTTCAGTTTAGTAGCTAGGATTTCAGAGTTATTGGACTGAGGCGGTTGAATAATGTCGGTAGTTACAATCATATCAGATTTGTATAGTACCGCAACCCCACCCCCTTTTCTGGATGCTCTGTCCAGCCTGTGTATGTTATACCCAGGGGGAAGTATTTCATTGTCTGGAGTGGAGGGTTTTAACCAGGTCTCTGAGAGACACAAAATATCAGGGGCTAGATCAGCAAGGAGTGCATGAAGTTCATGCAGTTTGTTATTGATACTTCGGATGTTGAGATGACAAGTTAAGAGAGAGTTAGGTGGATGAGGAATTGTAGGGGTGTAGCTTTGGTTGCTAATAGAGAGAGAGGATTTGTTTATGTTGTTAGGGCCAGGGTTGGGGTGCATGTCCCCGTCAATTAACAGATTGAGTCTTAACTTAGAGATAAGTTTCATAAGTTTATCTATTTTACTGTAATGTTTGAGTCTAGGGCTGATTTTGCTAGGGTGAGTGTGCTGAGAACAGGAGCATGATGTGAGCGACGGCTTGGTATTACTGATGTGAATAAAGTGGGTATGTTTGGTTTCAGGATTACAGGTATGACCATATGAGGCATGAAGTCCTCCGAGAGGTTGTGTTTCATATAAGGTAAGGAGGTATGGGGCTAGTAGGATGGGTAGTAGAATGGAGTACCACATGTCTGTAGGGATAGTGATTTAATAGTCCACAATCAGTAGTTGAAGAAAAAGGTTTGAGGAAGAGAGGCTGGTAGGATTTAGAGTATGGTTGCGATCCACTAGAGGGAGTAGTAGCCGTATGAGTAGGTGTGATGTGAACAAGGAGAGATAATTAGTGAAGTAAAAAGGTGATTGGGGCAGAGTGGTGTGGGCATGGCTAAGAGGTTATAAATGTAGATGTAGTGGGGGCGGGTGGGAATAGGGGGCAGGGAGGGGAGCGAAGAAAGCCCGAGCGAAGCTACTCCTTAAACAAATGAAGCAGTTTACAGCTCAGCAAGGTAAGCAGTTTGGCTGTAAAGCAGGTGGTAGAACTGAAAGTTAATTTTTTTGCTGGAATTAAAGTATTCAGTAGCTGGAATTAAAGTATTCAACTAAGGTTATGGGAGGGAATCAGGTACGTGAGGGAAGTTAGTTTAGTGTACCTTGGACCCACGGTCAGCAGTCTCAGAGAAATACAGTATAGAGTTTGTGATCCACCTTGGCTCTTCGGTAGAAGTTGCTGTGCTGAATATAATACTGCCTTGTTCTGTTTAATCTCCGCTGGGAATGGCAGTCTTTCCTACTCTGGGCACTTAGAGGGGCAAGTCACAAGGGAACTGCCTAGAAAGACCAGAAGGGAAAATTAGGAAAGGAGTGGTTAAGTTGAGGTTGTAGGGCTGGAAAATACTACATATAACAATTATCAAGTATAGTTGCGGTCCACTAGAGGTTCCACCAGCTTCAGCTAAGGTATAGTTTTCTTAGTTCCACTAAAATTCATTTAGTTCTAAAATAAACCAATCTCAGAGGTCTAACATGAGAGGTGGCTACTATATAGTAGTAGAACAAGCATGCACTTAGTTACGAGAACTAAGCAGATAACGTTAACAGCTGTTTCAGTTCAGAACAGCGACTAACCAACAATACAGCTTTACAGAGTTAGGCTTTGACTAGAAGCAATAAACTAGAGCAACTGAAATAGCTTTGCTGTCAGCTTAAAAATAGGCAGTAACATTGAGCTCTACACTTTTAAATTACTGCTTGAAAATAGGCTGTAACATTAAACTCTACACTTTAAATTATTAGCGTTGCCTTAGACAATCAGTATGTAGGCTGTAACAATCAGTATAGTCTGCACGCTATATCAGAAAACACTGTCTAATCATATAGAGTGTGTATTACAGCTTAAGATAACTTACAAATTCTGCAATTCAAAGTTTAAAAAATAACATGGGAGAAACGTTTCATTTAGACATACCAGTAGGCTGAGGATGCTGCCGACAGGGTCAAGGTACTCTGGATATTTGAAATTGGCGTTTTTTTTTTTTTTTTAGTAGGTGTATTTTAAACCTCGCCTTGCTTATTGGGGGTGGGGGAGGCTACTCCTTAAACAAATTAAGCAGTTTACAGCTCAGCAAGGTAAGTAATTTGGCTGTAAAGCAGGTGGTAGAACTGAAAGTTAAATTTTTAGCTGGAATTAAAGTATTCAGTAGCTGGAATTAAAGTATTCAACTAAGGTTATGGGAGGGAATCGGGTACGTGAGGGAAGTTAGTTTAGTGTACCTTGGACCCACGGTCAGCAGTCTCAGAGAAATACAGTATAGAGTTTGTGATCCACCTTGGCTCTTCGGTAGAAGTTGCCGTGCTGAATATAATACTGCCTTGTTCTGTTTAATCTCTGCTGGGAATGGCAGTCTTTCCTACTCTGGGCACTTAGAGGGGCAAGTCACAAGGGAACTGCCTTGGCTCTTCAAAATGAGAAGACGATTGCCCTTTGGTGCCAAATGAGCACCAAGATCCCAATTTGTTTCAAGGTCTAGCAAATGTCTCTGAAGATGACTTCATCAGCTCTATTCGCTTGCCTTCCTCTAACCCCACTAGCTTTGTTTCTTCTAGTTGATGATTTATAAAAGGGGATTTACATCTGAGGTCACCCAGAAAAGTGGCGACTCCTACATAGGATTTAAACTTTTTTCCTAGAAAAGCCAACACGCCATCCTTTTGAACCAAATGCCAATGCATTCTTAAGCTCTTGATATGTAAAATGTCCCTGTTACTTTACAGTTGCATTGGCCAAGAGAACATCTGAACTCCATTCCTTAATATGCAAAGAGCCCTTCTTATTGTCCTCTAAAGATGTGCTGAGCATGTGCAGCAAGCCTGCATTTATGCATGAGGAGTTACAAAAGTATCATTGAACGTATCTGATAAGCTGCTAGGTTTTATAGGTATTATGCTCCTTGGATGTTTAGACAATTACTATGTTATCCAAGTAAAACCAGGGATGTAAGGAAGGTTGAAAAATTAAAAGCAACAAAAACAATAAATAAATATAAATATATAAATATATATATATATATATATATATATATATATATATATATATATATATATATATATATATATTGTCCAGAGCCCAATATAACAAATAAAGTATTTATTAGAATCTCTAGTGCCTCGGTAACACTGCGTTCAGTGAAGTGTAAAATTCACACAACAATACAAAACCTTAAATAGCTTTTCTAATTATTCTCATTAAATAATTAAATCAAATTAAATTAAAACTTTCCAATTACATTCCACATTAATGCCAGTAGGGGTTAGGGTGCCATATTTCCTTATATAATTTTTTTTTTTCTTCATTCCTATTCCATATTCATTTCATAGGATCATAGGAAGTTACTAGGCTAATGGCCCTGACCATAATCATTTCATAGGATCATAGGAAGTTACTAGGCTAATGGCCCTGGGGGCCTTACAAGCCTAGCTAAGAGTTTATCCCGAAAAAGAAATTTCAGCCAGCCCCTGGTGGAATCCCTGGGACAAATTTATGGTTTCCCATCCACTCATCAAGGTTGCACTTGAAGAGGGTCAGTGAGCTACTCTGTTTGACATGTATGGGAAGTCTATTCCAGAGGCTGGGCAGCCTCTGAGAGACAAACCTCTCTCTCCAGCAAGTTTTGTTGATGTGTCATATTAGATTTAGGCTTATCGAGTGGGTAATGCGCAAGGTATTAGACTTATGGATATGGAACATCTCTAGTAGGACAGGACAGTATATTGCCTTGTAGGCAAGACACAGATCACCTCTGAGCAATCTGTATGATACCAAGTAGAGTGATAGTGATGTAAGCCTGTCCACATAGGACAGGTGTTGGAGGCCATGGATTCACTTTGTGAGGTATTTTTGTGGCCTTTCCAGTTGGTGCAGGTGTTTGGAGAGGTACATACCAAACGGCGCGTTGTACTCAATTACAAGTCTAATAAGGGAGGAGTACAGAGAGGTAATAACCTCCTTTTTTTCTGGATGCAATCCCTTTACTTATGAGATGAACCAAGTAAAAGGCTTTTCTGACCACAGCCACCACATGATGGTCGAATGTGAGATTGTTGTCAACCTGAGTACCCAGGTCTGTCACCACAGGTTGTGTGCTTAGGGGGTTGCCGTTGATGTGTTAATCATTAAGGGCCGTGTTTTGGCCGAAGGCTATGATAATAATTTTTTTGTTTTTAATGTAAGGCCATGATTTTGGCACCAGTTATTTGTAGCTGTGAGACCCTCTTGCAGTATGTTAACATCAACTGGGGGGGGGGGGGTCAGTGACAGCACCCAGCTTACAGTCATCCATAAACTTGGTCAGCCACAGGCCTTTTGTCTTTGCCTGGACCTCTGAGAAGTATATGCCAAAGAGTAGGGGTCCTAGGACAGATCCCTGGGGAACACCGCTAGTGGCAGGTCTGCTGTCGGAGGTGGCAGTGCCTGCTTTGACCCTGTGGGTCCTATCTGTGAACAAGTTGGCCACCCATCTTACTAGATGGGGATTAAAACTAAGTTGTTATCTTTTCAATGTTGCCTGAGTGGAGGATTGTGTCAGAGGTCTTGGTCAGGTCAGTGTAAGCTGTATGTACTGACTTTCCCTCATCCAGGGCCTTGGTGACAGTCTCAAAGAAGTCAGCTAGGATCAGTAGGGAAGATCTGCCCCTGACTAATCCAAATTGGGTGGGGTTGAGTGATTGGAGATTGCCTATGAGATCCATAATACGCTCCATGACTTTACAGATCACACTTGTCAAGCTGATGAGACAATTGTTTCCCAGGTCAGTAGTGGCACCACCTTTGTGCAAGGGTATGACAATGGTGGATGTTCATCGTGCATACAGCTGCAGTCATAACAGATGGGTTCTCCTGCCGTCAGGCGGGTCCTCAGTCGGCCGAATTCCAAAGTCTAGGTCCGGTGTCGGTTGTCGCTTCTTCCCTGACGTCAGTGCGACAGGGGTATAAAAGAACCAGCCGACGCCATTTTCTTGCCGCGCGGTGCCCAAAGCAGAAGCAGTTCGCAAGTGCCTGTCGGCCAGCTCCTGAGATTACGAAAAATTTGGAAAACCGAAGTCTTCTTAAAAGCTAAGTACCCCGTTGGGGAAACTTTTCTTGCCTCAGACCGATGTCAGACAAAGTTAATAATTGTATTTCTTGTGGGAAGCAAATACCGCATAAGGATTTCCATTCCCTCTGTATACCTTGTTTAGGCCCAGACCACGACGTCTCGGTCTGTCACTGTTGTGCTACATTCAACAAACGCACTATTAAGCGTCGGGCGGAGTTCACCCAGCATTTTTTTGGGAAAGCATTTAACTATACCATGTCGTCAGATACTCCGACACCGGTTTTGTCTAAAAAATGCAAAGACAAGGACCGACACTCGAGGTCCGCGGCCTCTACCGACACCACGCCAAAGCCGACTACACGTGGTCCGGTTCTCAGTGAGGTGCCTACGCAGCCCCTGACTACCGACGGCACATCTTTGGCGGTGTCTCCTGTACCCGAGGTCGCAGGCTCCTCGGCCCACACCCCGACTACAGATACCGAAGCCACTCTTGGCGTTGAAACTCAGAATGTGGACAGGTCCACCTCCACTCAAGGTGTCTTCAGACCTTCCTCTTCTTTCTCCATCAAGGCTTTCACCAAGTCTAAAGCAACCATGCACCCTAAGAGACCAGTTACACAGGGCCCATCTCCAGGCCCCATGCCTGAGACAGATGCTTAAAATGGCTGAGGATTTAATTACTCTAATCAGAGGTTCTCAGCCACCTCCGGACAAAAGGCCCAGAGTGGAGGAAGATTCCCCCTCCTCTGATCAGGGATCCATTATTTCAGAACTCTGATGTTCAGGAACAGGCTTACTCCCCTTTTGAAGACTCTGATGCAGAGGAGTCTATTCCTTCTGTATCCCCCCCTGAGGATTTCTCATTTGGGGAAACTTTGCATACCTTAAGGGAACACTTCCACTGGGAAGGCCAGGATTATTCAGATTCCAAGAAAAGGCTCAGGGAATTTCTTTTGTTACCCCAGCACAGGCCACTGGCTATACCTCCTGTCTTGGACATCCTAGATGATGTTTACTCGGAGGCCTGCCTTAATCCGGACTCTACCTCCAGCTCCAGTTAAGCCTGACAGGTACTACAGGGTTCCTGACTCACACCAATTTCTTTACAAAAGCCATGCTGCTGACCTAGAAACCATCTCACAGGGACCCAAGGGAGTTAAGGCTTCCATTGCCAAAACTCCATTGCCTTCCGAGAGACATTCCAGATCCTTAGAAAGGTGGGGGAAAAAGGTATATACCTCGGCTACCTTAACCATGAGGGCCTTAAACTGTCAGTTTCATATGCTAAAATACCAACAGTTTCTGTTATCTCAATTGAAAAGTAAAATGTCACATCCTGAACAACCAGACTTGAAGGAGTTGCAGGATTTGATGCATAGTGCAGAACAAGTGGGTAAACATACCTTACAATGTGGTTTTGATGCTCTAGAGGCCTCATGTAGAGCTGCTGTTACAGGCTCAGTCATACGCAGGCATGCTTGGCTCAAGGAACAAACCTTGCCTGATCATGTCAAAGCTAAATTACTAGATGCCCCCCTTCAAAAGGATGTACTATTTGGGGCAAATGCTGAGGAAGTATTACGAAAATGGAGGAAAAGCTAAATCAATGCAAACTGTGAAAGAATTTCTGCAGGTTCAACCCCACGTTTTAGTAGAAATTGGCCTTCCAAAAACTGGTCCTTTCCTGCCACGGACAGACCCCAAAGAGGCAGATACAGGCCCGAGGGGCAGAGGACAACCACAAGGATCGTAGAGGCAGACGATGGCAAGCTCCTACACAAAGAGGTGGTGAGGACAACTCACAATCTTTCAGAAAGCAAACCCAATGACTTTCCCCTTTGCAGGCCAACCAGGTCTCAAATGGCAGCCCCTTAGGAGGAAAGCTGGCACTATTCTCAAAAATTGGCATGTTGTCACAAAGGACAAATGGATCCTGGACATTATAAACAGAGGCTACAAATTCCACTTTCATACCCTTCCAAAAATGAGAGGCATGCCAAAACTGCCACACAATCAAAGGGCAGAGGCACAAAAGCAAATTTCAGATCTTATAAACATGAAAGCTATTCAAGAGGTACCTACATACGAACAAGGTCAAGGTTTTTATTCCAGGCTATTTCTGGTGCCAAGGAAGGGAAAAGATTGGAGACCTATTTTGGATCTTTCCATCCTAAACACATTCCTACTGCACCAAAATTCAAGATGCTCACTCTACAGCAACTTCTTCCCATGCTGGGCAAGGAGTCTTGGCTGGTAACATTGGACCTCAAGGAGGCATACCTGCATGTCCCAGTCAGACAAAATTGCAGAAGATACCTCAGATTTCTTGCAGGTTCAATCCAGTATCAATTCTCTGCATTGCCCTTTGGCTTATCTACTGCGCCCAGAGTATTCACGAAATGCCTGGCATCAGTAATTGCCTACTGCAGACTTCAAGGGATACAAATATACCCCTATTTGGACGACTGTCTGATCCAAGCGGACAGCAAGCACATTCTTCTGAAACATCTGGCTTATGTAATAATGTTATTAAACTCTCTGGGATACACAGTCAACAAAGAGAAATCAAGGCTAATACCCTCTCGGAATATAATTTTCCTGGGTGCCAATTTGGACACAAACCCCCAGATGGCCTACCTCACGCCAGAGAAGCAGGGGCAACTAATTCAATATGTCAGAACACTGGCAAATTGCACCAGGCTGACTGCAAGGAAAATCCTGCAGGCTCTGGGATTCATGGCATCTTGCATCTTGCTAATCCCATGTGCAAAGCTGCATATGAGAAAACTACAGTGGTACCTAAAAAACATATGGTCTCAACACAGCAACAGTTTGGAAACAATAATACCTCTACTTCCATGTCTGCAAAAGGAATTTCTGTGGTGGGCTCAAGCATGTCAAACACAGGTCTTCCATTCAGCAAGCCTCAAGCAAATCAAGTCATCACAACGGACGCCTCGGACTATGCCTGGGGGGCGCACATGACAGACCAGTGCATTCAGGGCAAATGGTCCCAAAAAGAAAAGCACCTTCACATCAATCAAAAAGAAATGCTAGCAGTAATAAATGCTATTATAGCTTTCAAGGACCTTCTACAGCCAGGTCAACTATTGATAAGAAGGGACAACACCACAGTTATGTGGTACATAAACAAGCAGGGAGGAACACATTCCTATCCCCTATGCAGACTGGCCGTATCACTTTGGAACATGGCCATGGACTTACAAATGGAACTACAAGCACAGTACTTGCCAGGCAAGGAAAACACGCTGGCAGACAACCTAAGCAGGAATATGACAGATCCACAAGAATGGATGTTGCATCCAAAAGTTTTTACAGAATCCAAGAATGGGGAAGGCCAGACATAGATCTCTTTGCCTCCCACAAAAATCATCAATTGACAAAATTCTGCTCGAGGACCTTCCACCCAAAGGCCTGGAGAGTGGATGCTCTCTTTCAGCTGGACATCGATGACAGTTTATGCCTTCCCGCCTCTTCCTCTGCTGCCCAAAGTCCTATTGAAGACCAGAGCAGACAGACCAAAGATGATTCTCATTGCTCCGGACTGGCCAAGACAACGCTGGTACCCACTCCTGAGGAGCCTGACTCATTCCCCTCCATGGACCCTGCCTCTAATGCCTCTTCTTCTGACTCCGCACAGCTTCAAAACTCTTCACAGTCAGCTAAAAACACTCAATCTAGCCACATGGGAGATTCCTTGGCATCACAGCAGGCCCTACTCTCCAAGGAGGTGCAACATGTCATTTTGGAGGCCAGAAGGCCATCAACTAGAAAAGCTTACTCCGCAAAATGGAAACGTTTTTGTGTCTGGAATGAGAAAAAGGGCCAGAACCCTGGAAAACTGAATTTACCTCAAATACTACAATATTTGGCTGAACTGCTAAGCAGTGGACTTTCGTTCTCCTCCATCAAAATCGATGCCTCAGCCATTTCTGCAGAATACAACACTGATCCTCCTTTATTCTCTCACCCTCTTTTAAGACAGTTCCTCAGAGGGGCTTAGAATTTAAGACCTCCAAGGAAACAACCAATACCTGCTTTGGATCTAAATTTCATTCTGGAAAAACTGACTTTGCCTCCTTTTGAGCCAGCTGTTTCATCAGATTTGCAATATTTGTCCTGGAAAACATCTTTCCTTCTGGCTATCACTTCAGTTCGTAGAGTTTCAGAACTACAGGCCCTCATGGCTGTCCAGCCTTTTACCATCTTCCATCAGGACAGAGTTTCCTTACGAACCAACTTGTCCTTTATGCCTAAAGTGGTATCCAGGGTAGCTTTAAATCAGGCCATACATTTACCTACTTTTTATCCCAATCCTCAAAACAAAGGGGAGAGATTACTACATTCCTTGGACATCCACAGGCAACTGCGTTATTATTTGGACAGAACAAAACCTTTCAGAAAATCAAAACAGCTCTTTGTGGCCTATGCGGTAGGAGCTCAAGGAAAGCCAATTTCCAAGCAGACAGTCTCAAAATGGATAGCCCACTGCATACGCTTTTGCTATTCCTTTCATGGCAAAACTGTTCCTACAGGCATTAGAACTCATTCCACCAGGGCCACAGCCACCTCTGCAGCCTTCCTCAGAGGAGTTCCTACCAAGGATATCTTGGAAGCAGCCACTTGGAGTTCTGTGCATACCTTCTCCAAACACTACAACCTACCATTATACTCCAAATCTAGAGCAGGCTTTGCCACTGCAGTCTTGCAGGGCATTTTGGCTCCTCCTAGTTCCACCTAGTGCCTACCACCCATTTCTTAGCTTTGGGATTCTACCCATCTGTTATGACTGCAGCTGTATGCACGATGAACATAGTACAGTTTTGTACCTACCATAAATGTAGATGTTCGAGTGCTAATACAGCTGCAGTCCAGGTTTCCCTCCCTCCTTCCCCTCTATGGGTATTCTTTTGTGGTGTATTTGCTTGCAACGACTGTTTTTTGATTATTTTGCATTGCATTACTTCATAATTTTATGTATTGCCTTCCTTCTGGGGGCACCTGAAATCTGGGGCAAGAAAAACTGAAGAAAATGGCGTCGGCTGGTTCTTTTATACCCCTGTTGCACTGACGTCAGGGAAGAAGCGACGACAACCGACGCCGGACCTAGACTTTGGAATTCGGCCGACCGAGGACCCGCCTGACGGCAGGAGAACCCATCTGTTATGACTGCAGCTGTATTAGCACTCAAACGTCTACATTTATGGTAGGTACAAAACTGTACTTTCTTTACTCTGCTTGAATGAAGCCTATCATTTTGCTGTGGTTGACTAGGGTGCTCAGTGGCAAAGCTATTTCTTGCTGGAGATGGTGCTGAAAACAGCCTGGGATACTATCAGGTCCCATGGAAGCTGTGTTTTTTTGCCTTGAATAGGGCCCTTAACACTTGATCTACAGAGATATGAGGTGTGGGACAAGTATCTGGGATGTCGACTGGGCCTTCGGGGGGCAATAAGGGGGTAAAGTTTGCACTGAACCTATTAGCTTAGCAGGCTGTCTAAGTCAGAAGGATCAGTGTAAGTGGTACCATTAAGTAGTAGTTCAGAACAAACTTGGACTTTAAAACAGCATGTTCTAAAATTGTGCCCTGAAGTCCCTCTGGATTACCATTATGATTTTGTTTAAAATGCAAAGAAAGGGGGCTCTCAAATTTACCATTCTTGATGTATCTTACATGCTCCTGTAATCTTAATTTAAAAGCTCTCTTGCTTTCACCAATGTAAAAAAGTCTGAAAAACTACTTTGTTTTGATCTTTTCTAACAAAGAGGGAAACCTGTTTAAAAACTCTTCCAAATGGTTGACTCCCTGCATTACATTTTGCGGTGGTCTATCGGGCCTTATTCTGCCAGAGGCAAAGTGTAGCCACTTGCTGCATTTGAGATACTTAATTACTTAAGCTGTCTTGGAGGCAATGAGCTGATTATCAGAATCCCCTTTCTTTCTAAACATTGCGTACTGGATATTCTATGAGGGCTGGATTAACCTCTGCCACCTTGAAGGCTGTTTTGTAGTCCACTGTAGCACAGTAGCCAGCTCCCACATACAGGGCCGGTGTTAGCTTTTTGGGGGCCCCCAGCAAATGTCATGTTGGGGGCCCCCTAGGCACTTCTTAAGTATCACCCTGTCACTGCCACCCCTTCTAAACAACCTTTTAGTTCATGCTGCAAACTAGATGTAGTATGCACAGACTGACCTATAGCTACAATACTGTTACATTACAACAGGCCTGTGTACCACATTATGTTGGTCATCTCACAAAGGGACATTTACAGTTACTGGCATTTGGTTGCAACAGTGATGCATTACAACAACTCTGTGTACAGGTTTGGACTTAGTGAACACACACACACACACACACACACACACTCACTCACTCACACTAGTCCTCTCCTATGTTTCCTCCTATCTTGGCCTCCCCACACCATGCAAATTATTTTTTTTCCTTTTCTCACATTTTCCTTTACTCTTCAGCTTTTTCAGTAAGCCATAATGTTCTATATGTTCTGAACTGCGTCTTTTATTTTCTTTTTACGTCACCTTTTCATCAGTTATGGCTTGAATAGAAATTATGATTAAGATGATCATGAGGAAAGTGAAAAAAAATGAGTGCAGTAATGTATTCTACTTTGTTGCTGCTATACAGTATACTACCCCTGCACAAGCTATAGTAACCTTGTACACATCCGAGGTATGTGAGAAAAGTAAAATAAACAATGACCACACTGTCTTCAGCCCAAACATAAGCTATAATGACCTCCAGTGTACACCTCTAATGTTTGACTGTGATGAAAATTAAATTAATAACTACACCATTTCCATGCCCCCCCCCCCCAATATAACGTAAAACAGCTTTCTGTAAACACACGTCTGACCAGGGCTGGTTTTAGAATGGGTGCGGTTGAGAACAGAGGTCATTATCAGCTTTATCCTAACAGGGTCATATCATAGCCCTATTCAGGTTAGAGTATAATCCAACAATATATTTTTTTCTCCAACCAGCAACAGCTTTTGTGGGGCCCTCACACAATCAAGGATGATTAAGGGAACCCCCTGTATCCAATTATACAGTCTGGGAGTAGGGGTTCTGTGATATATTTTATGCCATACCTTTGAAAATGAAATATAATTGCTTGCTATCTGCATATTTTACTGATACCCAGAAGAATAATGTATATGTCATGGCATTATTTGGTGTGTGCACAGATAAAACTTTGTGATATTTTTAAGACACACACAAGCATAAGCCGTAACGATACCAGTTTTATACTTATGTCAGCAAATAGCAATACAATTTGCAACACCGGTACGGCCACACCAGATCAGTGACTGCTGTTTAAGTCATCAAACAGCAGCAGAGGTAAGTCACTTTTATTTACCTCATTGAGGTGTAATGCATACTTGTCACTGTCCCCGGTTTCACAGAATTTGCTCAGAATTTTGCTCTGTCCATCCTAAAAAGTTTGATTTCCTATAAATCATTCAGAATTGCAAATCAGTAAATCCAGAGTTTTATACTTATTGTCCAAAAAATACATGTTGATGCAAAATGTTATTCTATTAACTTTTTAAGTGAATTAGAATAATATCTAAGACATGTTTCTGATTTTGAGCCTTTATTCTGGTATTATTTATGGCACTAGCCGAATTCTTCTGCAAAGATGTTGAGAATTATAGTATTTGGTGCTCTGCCTGTATTTATAAAATGTCCATTAAGAGAAAACCATCCCTAAAAATTAGAACCATCAGCTCTTCTTAAAACCTAAGGTTTGCACGGAGATCAGTCACTCTGGGCTGTTGATCTCTCTAGTGCTTACCTTGCTCATGTTCATCATTAGCTTTATCTTATTAGAGTCCTATCACAGCCTTGTTCAGGTTAAAGAACATAATTAGGAAATTAATACATTTTCCTCTTCATTTTCCCCAACCAGCAACAGCCTTTGTGTGGCCCCCCACACAGTCCAGAATGATTAAGGCCCCCCAGCAGCCACAGGTATTGCAGGTACCTAAAGATGGTTATGTTAGTTTTAGTGGAAAGAAGGTCCACCAGCAGGGTTTAACTAAACTAGGGGCATTATGTCAGTGGTAAAATATTTAATGGAACTGTGAAGCCTGTTACTTGATAACACTGTTAATATAACCTTATCTTTCAGTTTTAAAGGAGATATAAATTAAAGTTATTACCCAGCTGGTTTATTAAGGAAACAAGATTGCTGTACTAGCTTTTATTGGTTTGACAGATATGTTACAAAATATCAAGATAAGATAACTTGCTGTGGTTGGGGGGCCCCAGGAACAGGGGGCTCCCAGCGACCACAGGGTTCACTGGTGCCTAAAGCCGGCTATGCCCACATACACAGTAATCTTTGGGAATCATCCTTGCAGTGGTGGTCGCTTTAGTGGTGATGCTCACAAAGAACATTGTACAGTCGTTTTAGAAACTTAGAATAATAGTTGATTTTCAGGTAGGATCACTGTTGCAGTATGTTTTTTTCTCCTTCCATCCCCTCTTCTCTGCCTTGGCATCCAAGAACTGGGGTGGATGCCAGTTGACCCCCAACTTTCCTAACACCTGCCATGCTAACAGGAACTCTGGCTATGTTATACAATACATCACTGTTGCAATAGCCTAAGCTGTATTGATCTTACACCACTGCTACCAGTCAGCTTTGGGTGACTTCCACACCCTCAACTTTTGGAAGCTGAAGAGGAGCTCCATATAAAAGATCCTTCTTGCTGTCAAAGAGCACTCCTTCAGCAGGCACCATGGAACTGTCAGCCTGCTAGCAGTCCAAAACTGGGCAACAACTCCCCTGTTGGGGAATGCTAACCTTTTTTTGTGAAAATATGTTGTTTCACCAGGAAACTGATTTTAAATATCAGACTGTCACATCTTGTCAAGGGAACCTTCTGTGTGAGTGTTTTTGTTTACATCTGGGTGAAACATATTATTTAAAGATTGTGTAGGGGCAGGACTTTGTGCCTTTATAGACTGTTAATGTTTTTCTTTCTTGAACATGATTTTGACTGTCTTACTTTTAGCGACCCCTTCAGGCTCTGCTACTAGTCTTCAGTGCTTCATCCTCATCTGCCCCAGTGGAGAAGTTACTGGTCTCTAAAGTTATTCCTTTTCCTGTCCACAAGAATAAAAAGTAGTCAGGGAATCTCTGGGTGTCAGGCCGGTTCCAGTTGTGCCTCAGTTACTGATTGACTTTGCTGTGTCTAGTCTAGGAGCTTCAGACCACTCCTCTTTTTCCCCTGGTCTTTCTGGTGTATCACTTACAGCCACAAAGGGCCAGGGACCAACACATCTTCTGCAGCTGTGTGGGAGTGCTCTCTTTGTGCAAGGGATAACTACTCTTGTCTGTCTCATAGGAAGGGTCAGGCTGTTTGCCTTATAGCTGGTATAAGAAACTTTGGTCCTAAGAGAGCGAGTACCTGCTCTGAGTTGGTCCTTTTCCAGAAAGTCTCCCAGGGAAAGGAAAGAAATGGTGTCTCTTGTTTATGTTTCGTTGGATAGGGGAGACTTGCTGGGAGTTGCTAAAGAGCTCATTTTTGCTTTTTCCGTCCCCACTTCCATTGCTGTGAAGGAAATAACTTCCTCACTTTTCTGTCTCTGACCTTTAGTCAGAAGAGCAGTATTGGAGGGGAATGTTGAGCTTCAGTATTTTCTCTCATCTTGATCAGTTCTGAGGAAAGTGTTAATTGAAATTTACTCCCAGAATGCCTTTCTTTTTCTGTAAGGTTATCTAAAATGCAACAGGTTTTTCAGTGGGATCAAAATAAAATCCCAGTTCCTCATCATGACTGTTATGACTGCTTACATTTGGATATTCCCCAAACGGCAACCATTCCTCCAGTTTTGTCTACTTTAGAGAATGTTTTTTTCTCACAGATTGCAGTTTACCTAACAATCAAATTCCTGCTGTTAGGAAGCCTGATACGTTATATATGATATCTGTGGCTCATAAATACTTGATTTCTGATCTTAAAGCAGAGCCTGCAGTGATTTATCTTTCCAAAAATGCTTCTTGTAGACAAATTGCTAATACCAGTCACATTCCCTCTGAATAAGATTGGGAAAGCTTTTGACGTATTTGGAAAGAGTTTATTCTGCTTCCACTTTAGCTTTTAGAATTTTAACTACAACCTCATATGTTAGTTTCTACCTTGTCTTTGGAAAAAGCTTACTGGTAACATTCCTTCTTCAGAGGCAAAAATTCCAGTGAATGCTTCTTTCATTTCTTGTTCTCTTTTGATTAGACATGCCATAAATTGTTCTTCTGACACTACAGATACTGTAGATGCTGCTTCTGAATCAGTCATGAGAAGATTTACTTGGTTATGTTTTCAGAATCTCTCTTAAGATGTTAAACCTGAATTTCTTTCAGTTCTCCCATGGCTAAAGAAATTATGGTTGTTCCTTCTGCAGCTGAGGTACTTAAGAGGTCTGAGAAGGGAAAGGTGATTCAAGGAACATCCCAAGTCTTCCATCCTTCCTTTTTCAAGGCACATAAAAATTTCCTATCTACTTCATCTCCCCTGTTTTAATAAACAATTCAAGCAGAATGGTGCTGTTAAACATTTTTTTAAAGGCCAGGGCAAAGAGGCTCCAAACGGAAAGGAAAAGCATCTCATAATCAAGAACAGTCCAAAAAGTCAGAATAACTGGCCTTTCCATTTCAGGCTCATCCTCCAACCTGGCAACTTATCCCCTTCCTTGAGTCTTCAACTTCCCTTGTGGCGCCACATTCTTGAAGACTAGGATTCTGAAAATCATTCAACAGGGGTATATTTGATAGTGGATCTCTCCCACCCCACCCCCACCCCCCACCCAGTAATCAAAATATCCCTTTTTCCTCCCCTTTTGGATCAAATGTTATCTGAGAGTCATAGAAACAATATTTGCAGACCACTCAGTCAGAGGATTTGTATTCAGTGATTTTTCTTGTGCTAAAGAGGAGGTGGTATCTGGAAGCATGTGCTTATTTTTGTAAATGTCCCAAAGTTCAAAATGTTTAGTCAGACCCTATTACCTCTTGTTGGTCTGCTAGCTTTTATAGTAAAGCTAGATTTAAAAGTTTCTTACTGTCTTGTACTCATTGGCAAGCACTTCAGACTTTTTTTAAGGTGTTCTATCTGTTGCTCCACGGGCATTTACAAAATGTCTGGCTGCAGTAATTGCTTTTTGCAGACTTCAGGACATTCACAATTTCTTTGTCAATTGTCTGATATTTGCAGAGACTTCTTTTTTTCTCCCAGTTGTCAGGGATCCTTAGAAAGGTTTTAGAATCTCTTAACTCGGACTAGGTTTCTCAAGTGATTTCTGTCTTCTCTTATCCCATTTCATAGAATTGTTTTCCTGAGATGTCTGTTAGATTCTGCCCTGGGAAGAGCTTTTCTTCCTCCAAACAGTGTTCCAAAAGTTTTTTGAGAATTCTTCCAATCAAAATCTGTTATCTGCCAGGGAATTTCTTGGGATTCTTGACTACATGGCTTCTATGATACTCATGATTCCCCTGGCTAGACTTCACATGAGCAAAGTTCATTGGTACCTCGGGTCAGTCTGAACTTCCATTTTCACCCTTATCTTTTCATTTCCCTCATTTTGTAGTTTTTAAGGAAGGAGGTTGTTGGTGGCTAGACCATTTCTGTTTCAATCTAGGTCATCCAGTTCCCCTTCTGTCCCCTCATCAGTCTGTCACAACAGATGCTTCAGGCCTGGTGTATGGTGTGATTTCAAAAGGAGTGTGAAAGTACAAGATATGTGGAAGAAACAGATACACAAAGGTACATAAATGTTAGAGATGTTGGCTGTAGTAAGTGCTTTGAAAGCCCTATGTCATCTCTCTTCTCCAGGACTTCTGCAAGATTTCACAGACAACACCACAGACTTGCTATAATGGCCTTGGAGGTAGCAACTCAGCTCAGTTTGACTCCTCAGGCTTCATACATATTGTTAGAGCAAAACATAAGCAAGACTAAGATCCTCATGAATGTAAACTGCAGTCTACGGTTCTTCCCAGAATTGATCAGCTGTGGGGAATACCTCATGTAGACCTGTTTGCCTCCTCTCGGAACAGACAATTAAAGAAATGTTCCATGATTCTTGCAGCTAGGTCATGAAGACAGATACATTCGCATTACAGTGGACAAGAGTGTCCCCTTGTATGCTTTTCCTTCCTTTCCGTAGATATTGAGGGTTCCTGTAATGATCCAGAAGCACACTCCAAAGATTGTGGTAGTTGATCCCCTTTTGGCACAGGTAACAGTGGATGTCCTTCTATTCCAGTGTTGCAGTATTCTACTAATGGGTTTACCCTTCCGATCAGCTTGTCTGCCCAGGTTTCCAAAACTTTTTTTAGTCCCTCATGGTGCGTCAGACATCTGAAGTGGAGGCAGGTACGGGGGCCATAAAGGTGACATCTGCACGCACCAGCCCTCAGAACTTTTCAGCCACCAGGCGTACGCCAGGTATTCTTGTTACTCGCGGATGTCGGATCTGTTTTGCATTAAAGATAAGTACCCCATTGGGGCCTTTTTCTTCAGTCCTTTTGTATTTTTATAGCCTGTTCATGTCTGGTAAGAGTAAGTGCAACTGTGGTTGTCAGATTCCCCATAAAGACACCCATGACCAGTGTTGCTTTTGTCTGGATAGGGATCACGATTACAAAAACCGTGCCATCTGTAAATTTTGGCCCAAGACCCTTCACCGCTACTTACAAGTTCTCGACTTATACCTTGAGAACCAGAGCCTAAGACAGATATCTTGTCGGTATGGAAGCCGCTTTCGATGCCCCATCTGAACCACCAAGGAAGATAGCCAAGTCCATGCCGCCTACTACATCCACTCTGCCTCCCTGTGCCGCTCCTCAACCTGTAGCCACCGTCAGCTTGGCCGAGGAGCCGGCTTCCACCACTACAGATACAGCTGGTACCTTTCAGGAGGCTGCACAATCTAGACAGGATGACACGTCCGGGGAGGATGTACTGGCACCTGCTCCAGATGCCGGGGGGGGGGGGGCCAGTAACTTCGATGGGAGCTTTGGACCCAGCCTCCGCTGTTCCAATAATTTCTTCCAGGCCTACCACCAGCCAGACGCTGGCTAGGCCTTCTAAGAAAAAACAAAAGGCCAGACATATTTCTCCGGCACCAGAGGGCTTACCTGATTGGCAGGGCTTCAGCCAGAGTCTCTACAATGCTTTCTTGGCCCTTAGGCCTTCCTCTGAGTTCACCCCTGTGGAACCACCTATTCTCAGCCCCGGGTCTTCCTTACCTGAAAGGGCTGTGAGCCAACCTGCAGAGGAGTAACTGTCTGACTCCTCAGAGGACTCCCTGTCTTACTCTTCCCAGATTTCATCACCCCTGGGGTATGGATCCCCTGAAGAGGCCACTGCTGAGCCTGATTCCCCAGTGGAAGACCTAACCGGCACTGTTAACCTAATGAGAGAACACTTTAAGTGAGAATGCTCAGACATGTCTGAAGCACAAAAAAGATTTTATGATCTGATTCAGATGTACTCTCCTAATCCATCACCAATCCCACCTGTTCAACCTGCCTTCCTGGATGCATTTGCTGCGGCATCCACTAATCCAGATTCCCAGCCACCAGCTCCTCAAAGGGCGGACAGATTGTACAGGATCCCTGACTCAGATAAATTCCTGTTCAAGTGCACCCCAGCAGACCCAGCCACTATTTCCATTTCTATGGACAGGGCATCCAAACTCCTCTCTACTACCACTGTCCTGCCTGCAAATAAGGACAGCAAAGCCATGGAGAGGTGGGGAAAAAGATTTATACTTCTGCTACCCTAGCTCTTAGGCAACAAATTACTAGTCTCACATGGTCACATACTCTCTGGCTCTTCTGGACAAAGCCTCCAAAGAGCTTAATGACATTCCTGACTGTGCTGCTAAAGCATCCTTGTCTTCCTTACTCGGGCTTGTCTCACAAGTGAACAATCACTCCCTTAGGTGCACATGTGATGCAACTGAGGCCTTAGCTAGGTCAACGGCATCACCATCCATGCTAAGATGCTATTCCTGGCTATGTCTCCAGCCCCTCCCTGATGACTTCAGAGCCAAGCTCCTGGATGCCCCCTTAGACCATTCCGCCCTCTTTGGTGCTAAGGTGGGTCATCTTTCCATGTCTCTCCAGCAGAAAGGGAAAGGCTTCAAGGCCTTGAGCATCTCCTTGTCTCTCCAATCCCAAAGTTCCAAAGAAACTTCCCAGCTAAGACACAATTTTATAAGAAAGGCATCAAGGCCTTCAGCCCCCCCCCCCCCCCCAGGTCTGGAAGGCCTCCCAGGAGACTGCCCAGCCAATGACTTCTCAGGCCTCTGGCCAGAGGCCTTCCTTTCCAGACAAAGTCTGATTGCCTGCCACTTTTCCTGCCCCACCTCCTTCCATCACCCCCTTGTCCATCCATCTCTCGCTGTCTCCCTGCTTGGTCCTTGGTAACAGCAGACAAATGGGTCTTGTCCATCCTGAAGGGCGGATACTTTGACTTGGATCACTCCCCCCCCCCCCAAAGACAGCCTATTCCACCCCCTCCCGCATCTTAACGGTCCCTATTACACCAGGTCTTAAACAATCTTCTGCTGCAAGGCACCATAGAATATGTCCCCACCCCTGCTCGAGGGAAAGGTTTTTACTTAAGAATTTTACTGGTGCCCAAAAAGGAGGGACCATGGAGGCCCATCCTAGATCTCTCCTGCCTCAACCTCTTCTTAAAGGTACCCTCCTTCAGGATGCTCACCTTACCCACTCTTTCCCCCTCATTCTCCCTCAGGCCTTCATGGTATCCCTGGACATAAAGGAGGCTTATCTTCACACTCCCATAAAGCCTACCTCCAGGAAATATCTTAGATTCATAGCAAGCTCTTCTCGCTTTCAGTTCTGTGCATTGCCTTTTGGGCTGTCCACTGTCCAAGGGTATTTGTAAAGTGCCCAGCCCCAGTAATTGCCTACTGCAGGGATACAAATATTCCCATACCTGGACAACCTACTCATTCAAGCAGCAGACAGACAGGCCCTCCTTGGTCACACCAAGGACCTCCTGCTCCTGCTGCAGTCTCTAGGGTTCCTAATAAATTTTACAAAGTCCCAACTCGACCCTACACAGGACATTGTCTTCCTGGGATGCAGAATCAGGACAGACATCAGGATGGTGTCCCTCTCCCATCACTTTCAATCTGCCCTACATTCATCAGCTTTGACTGCGTGGGAATTCTTAAGACCTCTGGGCTACATGGCATCTACTATCCCCATGCTACCCCTAGCGAGGTTACACATGAGAAAATTTCAATGGTATCTACACTCGGTGTGGACCCAGCACTCACATCCTCTAGAGTTCAGGGTTCCACTCCTCCCCTGTCTTCACCATGAATTAAAATGGTGGCTTGCCCAAGTGGCCCAGAATCCAGGCCTGCCCCTGCAAAATGCCCACCCCTTCCCAGATCATGCACACAGATGCCTCAGACCTGGGCTGGGGGGCAACTCTGGGTCCAAGGACAGTGCAAGGTTTGTGGACAGACAGACACACACACAAACAAGTGCACATCAGTATCAAGGAAATGACAGCAATACTCCTCCCCCTGCAGGTCTTCCAACCTTACTTTCCAGCAAGGCCTCCTAAAGATAGTCACAGACGACACCACAATGTACAGTGTCTTGAACAAGCAAGGAGGGACAAAGTCCTACCTCCTGTGCAGACTAGCTCTACAGGTATGGGATCTCAGGGAATCTCCCTCCAGGCAGCCTACATTCCATCCCAGCACAACTCTCAGGCAGATTCACTAAGCAGAACCATATCAGACAGCCATGCATGGATGCTGCCAAGAGAGCTGTTCCTGGATCTGGTCCACAGGTGGGGTATTCCTCAGATAGACCTGTTCACCTCCTCCGTAAACAGGCTACTGCTCCAGAACTCATGACCTGAAGGCATTGCAAACAGATGCCTTCTCAATGTCATGGAAGGGGAGGTTCCTGTATACCCCCCCTTCACTCTGATCCAGAGGGTCCTACTGAAAATTCAGCAGGACTCACCGAAAACCTTGCTGGTGACGCCCTGTTGGCCAAGGCAGCACTGGTTCTCTCTTACTTCTTTGGCTGTCCAAGGGCAATCACCACAAGTTACCCCCCTCAGTGGACCTACTCATACATCACAAGGGTACACAGATACACCCACAGTGGTGGTCTCTGCACCTCTGGTGGATAAGATCCTGATTCCCTTCAGACACCTGTATAACAAGGATGTACTTTCAGTCCTGCAGGAGGCCAGGAAACCCAACACAAGAAAATCTTACCTCTCCAAATGGAAAAGGTTTTCTTTCTGGTATCATAAAAGACAGATGGAGCCGCTGGACAGGGATTTGCCTCTGATTCTGTCTTACCTGTGTGAACTCTTGAAGGCAGGATTGTCATATTGCTCTTTAAAAGCACACCTGTTTGCCATTTCTGCCTGCCTATGGACCCTCCGCTGGCATCCAGACTACCAGCCAAACTCTTCTTGAAGGGGGTTCTGCACCTAAGACCTCACAGGAAACAGTCTCCTCCACCCTGGGATCTTAATTATGTGCTAGAAAAACTCACCTTACCACCCTCTGAATCGACGGAGAAGGCCATCTTAAAGTTATGCATGTGGAAAATGGTCCTGCTAGTAGCTTTGACTTCTGTCAGGAGGGTCTCAGAGCTTCAAGCCCTAATGGCTACCTCGCCATTCTTGGTTTTCCGTATGGACATGGTCACCCTCAGGAAAAACCCTTCCTTCACCCCCAAGGTGGTCAGTGACCTTTCCTTGAATCAAGCTATCCACCTGCCTACCTTCTTCCTTAGCCCACAGGGAGATAGTGAAAGAGTCCTTCATTCCCTGGATGTCCACAGACAACTCAGATTCTGCTTGCATAAAACTAAACCTTTTCGCAAATCAGGCCAACTGTTTGTCTCCTTCCACCCCAGGGCTCTGGGTAAAGCGGTGGGCAAACAGAACATTTCAGCCTGGATTGCCAGAGTTATCTCCTTTTGTTACACACACCATGGGAAGACACTTTGAGGCAATGTCAGGGCCCACTCCACAAGAGCTATGGCTTCTTTTGGTGCCTTTTTCAAAGGCCTGGACACTAACTCCATTCTGGAAGCAGCAGCTTGGTCCTCTGTGCAAACCTTCACCAGACACTACAAACTGGACCATATTTCCAGGGCAGGTTTTGCCAGGGCTATCCTGCATGGATTCCTGGAGACCGCTACCCAGGCCACCCCACAACCTGTAGTGAGCTTTGGTATTCACCCACTAGTAGAATACTGCAACATTGGAATAGAAGGACATAGAAAAGTCGTGTAAAATCTTACCATAACCATAGATGTCCTTCTCTTCCATGTTGCAGTATTCCTTCCCTCCCACCATCCCCCCTCTTAACATTGCACTTGCTCTCCCCAGCTCCGGAACAGGTTATGTCCCTCAGGACTGGCTCCTTCTGGGGCTTTATTCTATGTTCTGAGGGTTGATGCGTGCAGACGTTACATTTATGGCCTATATACCTGCCTCCCCATCAGATGTTTGATGCACCATGAGGGACTGGAAAAGCTTTGGAAACCTGGCCGGACAAGCTGATTGGAAGAAGGGTAAACCCGCTAATAGAATACTTCTTTTGCAGCTGACCAAGGGCAGTTATCACAAGTTTTCCCACAGGTTGGATTTAATCACACAAGGTAGGGGTTGTTTGATGCACTTCAACATGAAAACTCTTCAGTTGACAGCCTGGTGATATAATTTTGATACCTTTCAGGCACATTGTTTCTGAGGACATGCAGCAGGTTAAAAACTGCTACTGTGAAGTTATATATATATATATATATATATATATATATGTGTAAGTGGAAAAGATTTCCCAGTTGGTGCCATTTGAAGAACCAAGACTCTCTTAAGGCTTGGCTGCCTCTTGTTCTTGATTTGTGAATTACTGTCCTCTGGTCTTTCCTCCTCTCATTCAAGTTAATTTGTTTGAGATCTCTGCTCATCTGCCCTTGCCCCCCCCCCCTTTTCTAACCATTTAAATGTCAAGTCAAACAGTTTTTGAAAGGAGTTTTGCATATCTGTCTACCTGAGAAAACAGGAGATTCCTCCTTGAGATCTTAAATTTGTGCTTGAAAAGCTTAGTCGTGTTCTGCTTGAACCAAATCATCCGGCTGAACTGAGAGTCCTAAGATGGAAGACCATTTTACTTAATGCTGCGACTTCAGCTAGGAGAGTATCTGAGTTACAAGCTCATATGGAGAGTCAAACCTACCTCATTTTTCACAAGGGCAGGATTTTTTTTGAAAAGTAGCCCTACTTTTATTCCTTTAGAAGTCCGAGAGTTTACCTTGAGCCTGTCTATTAATCTCTCTTTTTTAACTTATACCCAAAACAGGGTAGAAAAAAGTTCTTCAATACTCTTGCAGTCCCCAAGCAGTACAGATACTACCTATACAAAATTCAGTCCTTTTAAGAAAGCTGATCAGCTGTTTGCCTGTATTAAGGGAAAGAGGAAAGGATAACCACTGACAAAGCAGATGATTTCTAGATGGTTGTCTTATGCATATTTTTTGTTGTTGTTTTCACTGTAAGCAGCCACTTCCAAATAGTGTTTGGGCCCATTCTACTTTTGAACTGGGTTTTGTTATTCTCACCATAATAAACCACTTTTAGGCAGGATTATGGCCTATTCCACTATGTCGACTTCCTGGAAAGTAGTGGACTCGAAGTGTTCTATAGATGGCAGATTGATCCTCTGTATTTACCTTTACGAGTCACTATAAACTGGACTCCTTTTCTAGGTCTAGAACAGGTTATGCTAGAACCATATTCCTGGATCTCTTGGATTCTGAATTAATTCCTCCTCCCATGTTACTTGTTATGTTATGGTAGTCTACACATACATCTTAGAAGACTGCAACAGTGATCCATTGTTGAACATATATAGTGCATTTGTGTAAGAATTTAACAGTAGATGTTCTAATAGATCACTATTACAGTAGCTGTACCTTCTTTCCAACCCCTTGTTTTTGATGGGTATATTGTCATGGTGTATATGTATCCACCTGTATGTATATATTTTGACTTTTTGGTTGTGCTTCACAGCATTTTTATTATTTCAGAGCTACTTTTTTCCCTTTTTTTCAAGGAAGGAAAGCTCTGAGCGTTTTGTGTTCTTTTATGTGGAGCTTCTCTCATGCTTCAGACAAAGTTTTGGAAAGCTGGCCAGTAGCAGTAGGGTAGAGCCCATATGGCATAGACTGCTGCAACAGTGATCTACTAAAACATCAGTAACCTTTCTTACACAGTTGTACTTTCCCCTGCTGATGATATTTTTGGGAAAGAGAGCATTCTGGGTGTTTTTCCAGCTGAATGATGAGGCAGCTCATGGGGTAGCTCTAACTGTCATTCTGAAAGTCTGCTCAAGGAGCAGTTTAAAAAGGCTTGATGGCAAGGGCTGAGACCATCTTCACACTTGGAATGGGTTGACATCCCTGTTTAGCTAGAATCAACCCAGCTTGAGGAACTGCAAAGTTCAGGATGTCTGGCTGGATTTTGGGTATATGGCTGAGATCCCTTCAGTGATGATTACTGCAGCAATGATCCTACTCAAACATCTGCTATTTTGGTAAGCTTCTTAAATGGTTGCACTTTCTTTGGATTAGCAAATGTTCACTTACACATTTTTTCTTTTTTTATTAATAGAAATAAGTTAACCATCTTTTTGGTAAGATTTGCTTGAGTACATTTACATATACGCACCCCTCAAACTCACACACAGTTTTCTTAGGAGTCACATAAGCTTTACTTCCTCACAGGGACTGTATTGCTACTTGGGAACAAATCCTGGCAAGGAAAAAGGGCACACAGTTGTGGGAAACCCAAATATAATTTACTGTTACACTGAGACTCTATTGATGTACAATGTAATATTCACTGCTGCAGCCTTCACATATTCGGTGTCCTGCATGCAGATAGCCCATAAACTGTTCCAGTTTCCAAAACTTTATCCTCCTCCCAGGTCTTTGTCTGATGCCTTCCCACCAAAGGCATAAGTATGTTGATAGTATAAACAATGTGTCCATCATCACCATCTTTAAGATCTTTCTATGTAATGTGCATAGACATACGTTTCTTGCAACACTCAGTCCTTTGGTCTGCCTACTTTCAGAAGCCAGATAAGTGCCCTATACAGGATTTTCTTCATCTTATCCGTTTTCCTGTTGACTCTAACTAATGTCTAACACTGACTCCAATTCTGAAAGCTCCCATTTTTATGATGCATCTTGCACACAATCATATTGTAATAATTATTCAAATTATTTTCTATTTCAACTACTTTTTTCAGTTTCTGTTGAGAGAGAAAATCTTAAATCGAACAATTCCTTTTCCAGTACTGAAAATATCAAGTGACCATCAGGTAAGTATAAATATTTTTCCCACTTCTGAAGTAATTTAAAAAAGTTGTATGTTTACATACTTTGTGGAATTTTTTCAATGCAAAACCTGAAGAAAATGGGAAAGACTGTCATCTTGACACTTCCTAAAGTTAATGGCATGCTGTCTCTTGCTTTTAATCATGTAGTATGCTTGTGGTATATAAATTGTACATTAAGGTTACCGCATTCATTACTTGTTCCGTTTTAGAGGGGTTTTGTTTTTAAAATGTGATTACTATTGACTATCCATTGTATGGACTCTTAATACATGTATTTCACAGAATTTTGTTCTCAACTTTTGCAAATATTTAATTGTACTCTGCTGCTGTATTTTTGCAAGTGTTCATTTTACATTTTTCTGCCGTAAAGCTATATTTTGCCTTAGAGTATTGTATTGTCTCAGTTGTCTAAATTTTTGTGCCTTAGAACTTTATCTTTGTACCAGTTCACTTACCTGGTTAACAAATGTAAAATAAGGGCCTTATTTTAAACTTGAATCTTTTAGTATCTGTAGAGATTGTATGAGACAAGCGGCCAAAGGCATTTGAAAGATCGTTCTTATCTAACAAAGAAACAAACTATCTAGAGATAAAAAAAAAAAAAAAAAAAAAAACCTCCATACCATGGAAATAAATGAAGTCTCACAAGTCTAAATAGGCAGTTTCAGAATGTCCTAAGTTTAATTTTTTCAGGAAGTTCAGCAGATGGTGGTAACTTTTCAGCTCCAAAAACAATGCATGTCAAACCCAATTAAGGTACCAATGTGGAAATTCTCTTACTTGGGTGCTTTGTCGTGTAAAAAAAAAAAAAAAAATCAAAGCAGCATAATTTCTTTCAGCAGATTGTGCAAGAATCTACTTTCAAGTGCAGGAGCCACTTAGCCATACCCTGAATGTTTATTATTCTTGAAGAACCTGAGGGTTGGCATAATGGTTGAGGGTGTTTACCTCACAGATTAAAGGTACAGGGTGTGATTCTCTCCTTTAGGAAAGAGGTGAGGTTTAAAATGATCTGTAGGGGCAGCCAGCCTAATACTTGCTTATGCACCTAAGCCTCATAACACCCAGAGAACTGTTTTCACCTTCAGTCACTCTCTCAATCCTCTGGATCTTCTCCAAAGCATGTAACATTCAGTAAAATAAAAACACAAACCACACACCCACCTTCGCTGAGGCTCTCAGTAAAAATCTACTCAAACAGCAGAGGCCTCCAAGGCAGAAACAAACTCAACCACCACAACACAACACTAATCATGAGACACAACTCTCCTAAACAGTGTGCCACTCAACCAAAGCCCCTAAGGCAAAACAGCATGCCCAACACACTAGTCATAGGTGACTCGATACTGAGGCGCACTGATGTCCCACTCACTAAGTTGAATAAGGAGAAAGTAGCAGTCAGCTGTCGTGTCAGGTGCCAGGATCCACCATATAATGCACGCACTCAGGTCTTTCAACAGCTACAAATATGACTCTGTCATTGTACATGTGGGTATGAATGACCTGAGACGTACCTCCCTGAACTACATGAAAAGAGACATGGAGGAGCTCTCGAATTATGTAGCCCAGGCATGTATGACCTTAGGAAAAACACAAAACTGCCAGCACTTCACCAGTACGATACTTATATACTCACTTTGACAATTAACATATTGATTAACTTGTTAAACAATCAAATATGTAAAACACCAATTTCCAAAATATTGAAGTGACCATGAATTTATAATAAATAAATAAATATTCTCAAATATGAAATATAATTAATTAATTACCTAATTCAATTAATTGTCAAAGTGAGTATATAAGTATCATGTTCACACTCAATTAATTGTGATCCTTGAAGGCAAATTGCCGAGGTACCAGATCGCTGGAATAAAGAAAGATACTGGTGAAGTGCTGGCAGTTTGTGTGTTTTTTCTTAAGCTCTTGTTGTGAGATGTATGACCTTAGCCCTGAGCAGTATCCTACCATCATCCAGAATGATACCACAGTACAAGCAGAAAATGATTGATTTCAAAAATTGGCTAAGTTTCTGGTGTCATTCCAAGGGGATCCAGTATCTGTCTGTCTGGGATGACATGATTGACGGACCTCAATGCTTTGCCAGAGATGGCCTGCATCAGTCACCTGTGGGCTTCTGGATACTGGCCAATGCTCTTGCCACCCCCTATAGTGCCTTTTTTAGGCTTTCAAAGACCAAATTACCACCATAACAACTACAAGCAAATGCAATCTGAGAGTCATGCTGCTCAGTGCTAGTAGTAGTCTAAATCTCAAAATGCACTCGCTCGAAGCACTCCTTAAAATGGAGAACATCGACATTGTGCTGTAACAGAGACCTGGTTCAAAGCAACAGAAAGCACCCCTGCACTACCTGGCTATAACTCATTCCACACCTTTCAGCTCCAGAACTTGGATAGGAGCTCCAAAGGCGGTGGTGTGTCCATATTCATAAAGGATGCGCACACCTCCAGCCTGGTAGCTCAACGTAACACATCAGAGATACTTCCAGTGCAGCTAACATTCGGTGAGACCGCGATTCAGGTTGTAGCCTGCTGTAGGTCCCCAACCATGTACCAAAACTCACACTCCACGTTCCTTAGCACCCTGGAGAATATTCGGGTCCAACCTAACACTGTCATACTGGGTGACTTCAACTACCCGTCCATTAACTGGGTAAACTACTTGCGTACCAATACACTTGTCCACCGTTTCCTGGAATTCATTGATTCCAATGCTCTGGACCAGCTCATTCTTACCCCTACTAGAGGTAGCAGCATCCTTGACCTAGTCATTACTAACATGGGCGACTGATGATCTACACCAATAGTCAACTCCTCCCTGGTTAGATCATGACCACAAACTAATCACCTTGGGAATCCACCCCCCCCCCCCCGCAAAGGTAACCACCATGAAAAACTTCTCCAAAGCTAACTTTGGGCTCCTAAAAACAGAGGAGGCTAACTTCACGGCACCCATGCAAATGGAGAATAGTTGCATGACTGCCGAGTCATACACCAATGCACTGTACGAACACATACACAAATGCATGGATCTTGCCATACCCAATAGAACCAAAATGCTTTCCTCCAAAAAAAGGAAGCCAATCTGATGGCCCCCTGCCATAAACAAACTCTACAACAGAAGGTAGAAACTGATGCGGAATAAGGTGAAGTCCCAAGACTGGAAAAACTCCTTCATCAGCCTCAACAAAAAGTTGAGATCCCTCATGAAATCCTCTAAAGCTAGCTATGAAAACAGAATTGCAGCAGATAGTAAAGACATCCACAAGGCCTTCTATAGTTATGTAGAGAATCTCCACGGCAATACCCAGATTTGCTGTGAGCTACTGCACAATGGTACCTCCTATGCCAAGCCAACAGATATTGTCAATATACTGGCCAAGCAATTCAGTGCCGGTTTACCCCCCCTCCCTCAAAGGACCAATCACAATACCAGTAGATTTCCAGGCACCCAGTATTACTGCTGCACAGATTAAAACAGCACTGTCCAAGGCCAAGAATACAGCTAATATGGGACCTGATAATATCCCTAGCTATGTTCTATATGAACTACAGAGTGAACTGGCACTACTCCTGTGTGCCCTGTTAAATCACAGCCTCACCTCAAGCTTTGTCCCTACAGAATGGAGCACTGCTACAGTCATCCCTCTCCACAAAGGAGTGACTACAGACCCTGGGAACTATTGCCCCATTAGCCTGATGAGTCTGATATGCATATCTGTGGAACGCATCATCATGGACCTAATAAACAAGGATATAGGAAATCTCCAAACTCTGGATCCCACACAGTTTGATTTTGTGAAGGGTAGATCATGCCTGTTCAACCTGGTGGACTTGGAGTCAGTCACCAGAGCTGTGGATGAAGGCAGGGTGGTTCATACAGCCTACCTTGATCTGGCCAAGGCCTTTGATGCCATTCCCCACTCAGGAATTATAGAAAAACTCCCTAAGCTAGGCATCAACCCCTGTATCACTAGGTGGGTTGCAAACTGGCTCATAGATAGAACCCACAGTGTGAAAGTAGCTGACTCCAAGTCAGACTGCCGACCAGTCATGAGTGGAGTCCCACAGGGTTTGGTCCTGGGTCCGCTCCTGTTTGGTATCTACTTCTCTGAAGTCCAGGTCAACACGAAGTGATTCTGGCTGACAAAGTTCACAGACGATTGCAAGTTGGGAGCTATTATTAACTCCCCAAGTGATGTTGACATCCTGCAGAAAGGCCTCACTGAGACCAGCGACTGGTGTCAGAACCATAGCCTTACGCTCAATACCAAAAACATGTGTCGTCATCCCCTTTGGGAAAATCTCAGTTCCCATAAATTACCACATCGATGGTAGTCCACTGAACACAGAAGGCGTTATAAGAGATCTGGGAACACAGGTTGACAGCAACCTCTCTTTTGACCACCACATTGCCACTGTGGTCAGAAAACCCTATGTGGCACGTCTCATTACTAAGGGTTTTGCATCCAGGAAGAAAAAACTCATTGTCTCCCTCTACTCTTCCCTCATTAGGTCAATCATCGAGTGCAACGCCCCATTTGGCATGTACCTCACTAGACATCTGCAACAACTGGAGAGGCTGCAAAAGTACCTCACAAAGATGATCCTAGGCCTTAAACAGTTGTCCTATATGGACAGACTCAAAAAACTCCAACTATTCTCTGTCCTACTTAGAGGCGATCTCTGCTTGATTTACAAAGCCATGTCTGACCCAGCTCTGTTAGAAGTGCTGCATCTAAAGAAATCCCAATCCTTCCACACCACACGCTCCAGATACTTCAACCTCATTACTACAAATAACAGAATGTGCTGGAGAGACATGTTCATAACCCAGAGACTGCCCATGCTATGGACTAAACTTCCCATAGATGTCAAACAGAGCACCTCACTGGCCCTCTTCAAGAGAAGTCGATGAGTGGATGGGAAATAGAAGATTCATCCCGGGGATCACTCCAGTGGCTCTACTCGACAGAGGCACTGGGAGCTAATGGGTGGCACGATGCCAGGGTAATCCTATGAGTTAGGGTTGTAAAGGCTCCAAGGCCATTAGCCTAGTGCACACCTATGAACCTATAAAACTGTAAATTGTATGGCTCCTTTCCAGAGCATGTAACATGCACTAAAACTGTAAATTGTTTGGATGCATTTTTGTTTTTTTCTCCCTGTAACAAAAGAGGTATATACAGAAGATGAGATTGCCAGAGTCAAAGTGGACTGTACTGCATTTGTTTTAAACTTTCCAGTTGGTCATGAAAGTTAAATGCCAATATCCTGATATTAGTCTCCAGTTTCATAAAGGGCAGACAGGCTCTTCAAAATTTCCCATATGATGAAAAGTAGTTTTTTTGTTTCTCTCTCTCTCTGCCCTCTTTTATCACAGTGGAAGATGACTGTACCTTTTGCCACACATTTTGCTAGGGAGCCAAAATTATTGGGAATTTATGGTTTTAAAAGAGCTGTACTTAATATTTTATCTGTAAGAGCACTTAGTTGCATCTCCCATGTGTTAACTTCTCAAACTTTTAAACTTGTTCAAGTTCAGGAATGCAAACAGAAATTACCATAATCCAGGCATAATGACCTCCTGAAGACAGGAGCATAGAACAGAACCTTTAAGGGTTGAGAATGGCTTAGAATATTTAGTTTGATAGGTTTTCAGGTAGTTGTTGGACTTGCAGTCTAGAAGATCAGTAATCAGCTTACCCCAAATTCCCAGTTGCCTCAAGCGAGTTGCTCCAGATCTCTCAGTAAACAAATGAAGGTTGAGAGAATCAAGCCCTGTTCCGCAGGAAGCAGCTTGTTAATAGCTCATTGCCTTAATTCTCTGTATTAACTGCCAGACAACTAATATTATCTTTTTTAATTCTTATTGAGTGCTAGTAGATGCAGACATTTCTGCTGTTTCATTTATGATGAGCAAAAGTTGTTGTAATGAACTTCATCATGTACACTTATTGGGGTTCATATTAGCTTGTCGAACACTCAAAAGAGCGAATGCTCTTTGACCGACGGCTAATAGATGAAACCGCAAAAAGTCGAACAGCCAGAACAGCAATTATTTTCCCAGGGAAAAAAATCACTGTTCCTAAAAAAACAAAAAAAAAACAAAACAAATCCACAAACAAAATAAAGTGGGGGGCTTTGCCCCACACACCCCAACGTGGGGGCTGTGCCCCCCACCTACTTAAATATACCAACTCTGAGATTGCACCGCAGTGGAGGAAACTGCAAAGTCCTGACAATGGCCCAGCGATTTCTTTTCCCTGGGGAAAAAAATTGCTGTTCCAGCCATACGACTTTTTGTAGTTTCATCTATTAGCTGTAGATCTAAGAGCGTTTGCTCTTTTGAGTGGTCGACAGGCTAATGGGAACCCGACTTATTGTTCAAAGCTGCTGCTGAAATAGAAACAAAGTTGCCAGATGTCAAACTTAACCAGGGTTTTTAAAAGGCCAGACTTTTGAGAATCTTTTCCATGGCTGATATTGTAATTCTTTGAAATGAGATACTCATTGCAGAGCATTCAAATCTAGGGTATACGGCTTTGATTTCTAAAGGCATCTCTACCAGATCAAAAGAACTCTTAATTCCTCTTTAGTCATGTCATATTAAGCCTATTATTGAATACAGTGCACCTTTTTATGTGTGTTTGTCTAATCATATCCTGTAACTTGAGAAACCTCAGAGATTCATAACTAAAAAGATCAATGGCCTGAAAAATCTTGGTTATCTGGATAGCCTGTGCAACCATTTCTCTGTACTCTTCTCTTAAACACGTCTCTGTGGATATCTGTGTCTAGCTTTTTAAGCCATGACAGATCCAACCCTACTTGACCTCCTAATCCCTCGCAGAACTAATACCTCAAATACTCCATTAGAAGAACTAAACCTTCACCAGTAGATAAATAAGATGTGTTGACATGATAGATTTTTTTTCTCAACATATCCTTCACCACTAGAACAAGCTTTCATTAAATGTCAAGCAGAGTAGCACCATTACCACCTTCAGGGTAAACCTAAATAATTGAATAGGCAGCTTCATATTCGTATTTGGTCTATATTGTCTTGCCCTTCTTGAGGCTAAAGGGCACTTTTGAAGATATATATGCACGCACACACACAAGCACACTTTTTTTGGCTATGCTTACAGTGGTCTGCAGACTGATTGCCTAGTACTTACCTATGAGCCTATGATGTCTGTGCAAGCACAGTTCGAAATGGTTGCCCAAGGTTAAGATTACAGTTTTTCAGCACTCATGAAAGCATAAATAGTACATCACAGTTGGATCACACATCATGACAGCCCTTTAATAATAAAACAAATCTCACCATTTAGGAATTTTAAAGGTTTCATATTTTTTAATGGTCTTGCTACCTCCTAATTAACCTCCACTCCCTTTCTTCCTGTTGTTGGTTCTGTTTCTTGTTTTATTTGTAACATTAAAAATGCTAGAGTCCAGTCATTTTAATCATAATTCATATTTATATTACACCCTTGGGCAATGCACATGTATGCGAGCTATCTGCATTGTAAAATCAGTAAATATGCAGTATTTTGTACACAGAAGACGGCTTTGAAATTCTTGTAGTAAGTGCTCATGATGACTATTACTGCTGCAGGAATTTAAAATACGATACCGGATATCCAGTTATATTTTTAATTTCTGCATCACTGGTTCTACTTTTTCAGTGGAATATCTCTGTGTCTGTACTTCCTGGTGAGTACTTGACAAATTTGTGCTTTATAATTTGACACTAGTTTT
>NC_056745.1:440618917-440716417 GCF_019279795.1 Protopterus annectens
CACTGGAAGTGAATACATCACATTTGTTCAGGAAGATATATGCACTTGACATTGAAGCTACACACACACACACACACACACACACATTCCCCACTGTCAGATTTGAATGTCCTACACCTCTAATTCTACAATCTAGAAAATGCCGTATTTACTGCAAGCACCACAGGACAATTCTGACTCTTAAGGGAAATGACAGTGCACTTTTGACAGGATTACCTTATCAATGTGTTGCAGAGGAGAAGTCTATGTTAAAAGTTGGATAAACTGTACAGGGAGCTGGGCCCAAAGTTTATGTTTTCTCCTGAGTGGAACTGGATATAGCACATCTCTTGTTGAAGCTTCACTGCTCTGACACTAGAACTACACACACACAAGTTCACCACTGTCAGATTTGAACCACCTACCTAACCAGTTACACAATTGAGAGAACCCAGTATTATTAGCAAGCACCACAGGAGAAGGCTTATTTTCATTGGAAGACAGTGTACTTTTAACATGATGACATCATCAGTGAGTTGCAAAGAAGACATCTGTGGTAAAAGTGAAATAATGGGATGGTTTAATACTTGCCAAGCTTAACCTTTTCCACTGAAAAGAAGATGACACAGCATGCTTTAATCTCGCTTTTGCCCTATGGGGAATTTTTTATTTACGTAGATTATGCAATAATAAAATTTATTTTTTAATGAAGCTAAAAGGACTGTCTGAATGTTTATATGTAGGGGTTATGCAAGGAATTTGGTTGAGGCATCATTCGGAGAGTTGAGTTATGGGGAACAGAATAGTGATGTTATTCATTTAAATTGCTATGTTAGACCAGCTATTAACAATAGAGTGCCCCCACTTGATGATGGAATGAATCAAATGAAGATAGACTTTGTTACTACTTATAGTATCTTCAGTGAAGAACTGATTGATCTTCTTAGATATTATTTGGAGTTTTTGTTGAGGAATCGTGAACTTTCTTTAATATTGCATAGGTTTCCTCTTATTTCTTACAAATGTGGTAAAAGTCTGGGGGACATGCTGGTACATAGCAGTTTTGTGTCTCCTGCTATGCATACTCATAGACATGTATATTATAGACATTTATATATGCATATGTCTATTCAGGAAGCTGTATGTACCTGATATTGCAACCACATGCAAGTTTCCCACAGTGAGAATTAAACAACCTACCCACCTATCTAGCTATGCTTTCTACAGAACACAGTATTAATTGTAAGCGGCATAGGAGAAGTCAAACTCTTAAGGGGAAAGAGTACACTTTTGCCTTGATGATCTCATCAGTGTGTTGCAGAGAGGATATTTGTGTTAAAAGTGGGATAAAATGCAGATGGATTTGGGTCAAAAGTTAAATATATTCTTTTCAGGAGAAGTGGACACAACATATTTGATATTGAGGTGTTATTTACCTGATAGTAGACC
Source organism: Protopterus annectens (assembly GCF_019279795.1). Taxonomy (NCBI): domain Eukaryota; kingdom Metazoa; phylum Chordata; order Ceratodontiformes; family Protopteridae; genus Protopterus; species Protopterus annectens. Next base: position 440,620,346 of record NC_056745.1, read on the forward strand.
TCCCACAAAGTTCCCATGGTGAGAATTGAACCTCCTACCTAGCTAGTTCCACAATCTAGAGAACACAGTGTTAGTCACAAGCACCACAGGAGAAGTCTGATTTTACATGAAAATGCATGTTGGTTCCAACTCAGTTTCTGCACATGGCAATGATGGGCAGACTTCACGGACATTGAAGGACTTGCAGGGAAAGTACCACATATGGTTGTTAGTCCAACAACACATCATTAAATTGAATAAATGGTTTTGTAAGTCATCCCACATCATGAATAATGGGAGCTATGCTTCATCTGACAACTCTGGTTATCTTAGGGAGAAGATTGTCAGGTTTGAGAAGCTACTAAGTATAGGCTGCTTCAGATGGACAATGCATTTTTAGGGACAGCATTTTGGCTAAACTCAATATATATATCAGTGTATATATATATATATATATATATATATATATATATATATACACACCCTAATGGCTTAGTCAAAAGTTCTAGACTCCATGGAGAACTGTTGCAGCTGTTTGTATGGGTGTGGAACGTACAAGTATTCTGGATAAAGACATTGAAAGAGAAGAAATTGGAAGATTTAATCAAACATTTGAAGGAAGAATTGTAATTGGAAATTCAGTTAGAGGAACTGATACATATATTTGCAGAGATGATAATGAATATCAAAGAGTGTTATGCTTGTCAGGAGCAAAAATAGAAGATGTGAGACAAGCCTTGGAATGCTTTAATGTAAGGAAGTATGGGTCTGTTTTTATTCATGTTGGTACAAATTATGTCACCAGCAAGGATTCTCTGACTTTTAGTAGGGAACTGATAGTATTGCTTGCACTGGTGTTAGGACGTATTTTTCACAAATCACCTATTTCAAGGATAGTCAGGTCACTGTGAATGAAAATATTTTTGGGTAAATACCTACACGAAATGTATAGAGCATCCAGGCCTTGTTTGGAGCACATGTGTTCAGACAGGATGGTGTGTATTTGTCTAGAGCAGGAAAGAGAATTTTTGCAACAGATATTTTGCGATATTTGGCAAACAGTAGGCAGGATTTTTGCTAGGTCAAAAATTTAACAGCCCACAGACAGCAATATTTGATGCCTCTCTGGTTGTTAATGCTAGGACTGTTAATAATGTTTTTTCATTAGAAAATGTTGCTATGCTCCCACATGATTGATGTTGTTATTGTTTGTGAAACATGGTTAAAGAACAATGACTGGAAACCAGTTATGTCAGGGTATAAGTGTTTTTACTGTAACAGACATTCTAATAAAAAATCAAGTGGAGGTGTTATGATAGGAATTAAAGATAGCTAAGAGACCTGTGATTATTACATGTTCAGTGATAACACCAACACTATAGACTGTGTAACTGTGACAATAAAGACAACCCTGGAACATACAATAATTGTTGGAGTGTATAGACCACCAAAGCCAAGTGCAGATGACACAGAGGCATTCATACATGTCTTGCATGAAACACAGGAGGGAAGAATAATATTATCTGGGGACTTAAATTTACCAGAAACAGACTGGAATAATATTGAGTCTACAATGTTAGTAAAGAAATTATTCACAGTGTATATTCAGGGATAACAATTGCTTCAGATTGTAAAAAAAACACCAAGGGATGGAACATACTAGACATTGTTTGTCTTCCCAAAGAAATTACTGTAACTTCAAGTCAAGTTTTGCCACCATTGATGTGCAGTGATCATGGGATTATAAAGGTTAATTTGTTTCTAGATAATTCTGCCAAATTGAAATCTTAACCAATGCACAGTAGGTTTTTTACAGATTATATGGAAGCAAAACGGTCACTATGTAAAACTAACTGGAGTGAGGTGTTTAGTGGAAAAACTGCAGGTGACGTGGAAAGTTTTGAAAGAGAAATTGAGTGCAAAAAATAAAAAAATGTTTAACATCAGGATCTAGGCATACAACATCAGGTGGATATATTTACATAAGAACAAGATATCTGATTAAGGTGAGAAACAAAAAATATAAGAAATGGAAGGAGGTTGAACTACACCTTTGAAAACTAAAATAAACAAGCTGGACAAACACAGTAAGCATAGTGTGAGACAAGATCAAGAACAATTTGAAAAAAATGTATATAAAGATATTGAGCATAATCGGAAACCTTTTTATAGATACATAAGATGTGGAAGGAGTAAAGACACAAATTGATAAACTGTGCAGATTCTAAAATTTATTTCAGACACAACAGATTATAGATATATTTACAAAATCTTATGCAAAACAGTTTGGTTCCAGAAAAGGGGTAGTAAGTTGTCCTAGTGACATCCAGGTAACCCCAGCTACTGGAATCAAATTAGACTGTATTGAAAAAGAACTGTGCAAATTGGATCCATACAAAGCACAAGGAGGAGATGGAATTAGTAACAATGACCTGAAAACAATTCACCAGGGACTTAAGTACCATTATAGCTATTATTCACTAGGTCATATCAATATGGCGAGATTCTTCAAGATTAGAGACATGTGCTTATTAAACCTGTTTTTAAGGGAAAGGGGAGTAGGACAAACCCAGAGTCATATAGATCCTTAAGTCTACTTTCATGTTGTGGAAAAATAACGAGGAAGGTAATATTGGATAAGTTATTGTCCAAAATGGATAGGTTGGGGCTTGAAACCAGATATCATAATGCATATGTTAAAAACAGATCTATTACTACCTGTATTATGATGTTCTATAACAATATAATAACAGCTATGAATGAAGAAATTATGCTATGATATATTTTACATAGATTTAACTTCAGCATTTGACAGGGTCATACATATAACACTGATCAATAAATTAGTACAACTAGGTATTGATGTACTCTTGATAAGATGGATAGCTGTATGGCTTACAAATAGGACATGGCAAGTCTCATACAGCAACTGGACAGGCAAAATCCTTGGTTACAGTCAGGGTGTTCCACGGGGCTCTGTCCTATGCCCTTACTTGTTTAGATTGTATCCTTTCAGACCTAACTTTTTCATCAGAGGTGTTCTACAGTCTATATGCAGACGACCTGAAATTGGGTAAACTGATTACATGTGTTACAGATAAGGCATGTCTGCTAAATAACTTGACTAATTTGACCATTTGGGCCAGGAGAATAATATGCCAATAAATACATGAAAAACTAAGCATATGAGATTTGGTAGGCATAAATTGAAAGGTGAATATTTAATATAACACACAGTGATTAAAACTGTACACTCATTTAAGGACCTGCGTATATGGGTAGATTCAGCTATGAGATTTTCTAATCATATCCACCAATTGGATAAAGTTAGTTATAGAACTATAGGTTGTATAAAAAGATTTATAAAGTCTAGGAAATCAAAAATAATGAAGTCATTGTTTACTTACTTACATTAGACCCAAATTTGAGTATAGAATAACAATATGGAAACCCTATAAGAAAACAGGCATGAGTAAACTGGAAAGAGTACAACAAAAATATACCAAGGGTACCCAAAGATGTGAAAATTTAAGTTATTATGAAAGACTAAAATATCTGAACTTGTACAGTGTTTCTTACAGATATCTAAGAGGAGATCTTATTCAGGTATATAGGGCATTTAGTGACAACTACCTCTGGGAATGTTTGGGGTTAACAAAAAGTATTACAGAATCTTCAGGCAACCATATGTAGGAGATTCTGTATGAATGAGAAGTATACCAATTGGTTCTCTCACAGAGTAGCTAATGCATGGGACAGAAAACCAACTTATATTAAAGCAAGTAGAAGTTTAGATATTTTTAAGAACAGCCTGGACACTTATTATGAGAACAAGTGTTTTGGTATATTGGCAAGCTAGAAGGGCATTAATGCCCATGCTTGAAATATTTGTATGTATGTATGAAGAAATCATAGGTTCATAGGTGTATACTAGGCTAATGGCCCTGGAGCCTTTACAAGCCTAGCCCATAGAAGTGCCCTGGCATTGTGCCAGCCACCGTTAGTTCCCAATGTCTCTATCAAGTAGAGCCACTGGAGAGATCCCCGGGGTGAACTTTCTATTACCCATCCACTCATCAAGATTTCTGTTGAAGAGAGACAGCGAGGTGCTCTGCTTGACATGTATGGGAAGTCTATTTCAGAGCATGGGCAGTCTCTGGGTGAGGAACATGTGCAAACATGGGCTTTTAAACCAAAAAGTTGAAAGAGATGAAAAAAACTGCCCAAACAGCCAATAAACTACAATATCTGGGCCAGAAAGCACTCTTCTTGTGGTAGATAGGCTACCTAGTGCTTACCACTCCCATTGATAAGCAAGAAGGCTTCCCTCCAACACAGAAAGACTTGGGGGGGGTTCAGAAGCTTACAAACAGTCCTGGATACAGCATATATGTATATGGACTAGACTAGTTACAGGAAAGGCAGGAAATGAGCTTAGAACTTTTTTTTTTACAGAAAAGCAGCTAAAACAGCACTAAAAACAATTCAAATGCAATGCAAGCTAGCACACGAGTGTGTAGCAATATTAAAGCAAATACAGTAATTTACTGTTTTCCACCTTGCAGGAATACTTATTTCAGGTATTCTACAAGGTAGATAGAAAATTTAAAACTATTAAGAAAAAGAAATGAAAAAAAGGTTGGCAAGAGATGATGAGGATTATAGAATTGACAGAGCTTATCACCATCCTTTCAAGAATGTTCCATCCTGAAAGGAGAATACAGCAGAGAATAAAGTTTTTTAGAGAATAAGCTTCCCCTTCATCTTCCTGTGAGACATGACAAATTGCTGTGTAAATGTTTCACTTTTATCCCTTCTAGTTTTAGTTTGCTGAGGCATTTGCAGGAATTGTATACATTTTATTTAGCCTTATGGTTTAAGAATAACAGGGGCAGTCAATTTGCTGACAGAAGTTTATGTATGGCTAGTTTGTTTAATCCCCCACTGGCTTCATCTTTAGCCACTTTTGAAAAGATGTGTGAGAGGGAATTGAGACTTCTGGTATTACAAGTCCAAAGTAAATACTTTATTTTATCTCCTGAGGACAGAACTCTGATAAATGACTTGAATAATAACAGGTCAGTAAGAGTAATGACACCAGACAAAGGGGGTGAGTTAATAGTTATGGACAATTTTCTCTACTTTTAAAATTGCTGGATTATTTAAATAATGATGATATTTTATGGGGGATACCAAAAAATGAAATTAACATAGTTTATTATTGATTTATAGGTAGATGATTTGTTATATAATCAGAGGTTTGATGGAGTTCTTTTTTGATTATTTGAAGGTAAGATAACCTGTAGTTCCAAGTACTTTAGGAATTCTGAAAATTCACAAGTCAGTGTTGGAGCCACCACTGCATCCTAATGCTGCAGCTGGTGGCTCCAATATTGTACCCCTGGCAAAATTTATTGATGAAAGGTTGAAACAAGTTTTTGTGAATAAACCTTACATTTTGAAAGATACATAGCAATTTTGGCTAAATTGAAAGGGGTACAGTATGATGATGAGTTAATGTTTTTGGTTAGTGATGTTAAGGATGTTATTTTGGTTGTTCCATAGTGGAAGGTATGAAATTAAAGCAGCATGCCATTAGTTTGTTGGTGGAATGTATCAAAATGTTTCTGTCTAACAATTCTGTCTTTTTGAGCATGAGTATTACAAGGTAGCAAAGGAATCACCTGCAGCCCCAGTGTTTGCTAATACTGTTTTACGATGGTGGGAAGTTATATAATTTTGCTTTATCTTTTTCAGACAATTTACAATTGTATTCACAGTTACCTGGATAATATCTTTCTATTGTGGTCTGGAGTACTGAGCTGTTATTAGAGTTTGTAGAACATATTTAAAATATATCTTCTTTTCTGTCCTTTAAGTGGCAAATTGATGACTGTGAAATTTATTTTTTGATTTACAAATTTTTACTAACAAGGAGGAAAAATGTTTTTCATCTACCATATTAGCATGTGGAAAGCTAGTAATTTCAGTAACTTATGGAATTTAAAAAAATTCCATTTCCCATGACAGAAGATAAATGTGCTCAAGATATAAATGATAAGATTGTCCAGATTAATATCTGATAATGAACAATTTCTGCAGGAGTTGGACATTGTCTAAAATGTTCTTAGACTGAACTTATCCATTAAATATGATTGACACAACCAAACAAGCAGTTATAGTTAGTAGGAGTATAAAGTTTTAACCTGTTCTAGTCCATTCAGAACAATGGACTGTAACTGATATTACTGACCATTTTGGTAATAGTTTTCATAGAGCTATGTTTTGTGAATATGACAGGGCTATGAAGGAGCTTAAAACAATTTTGGGCAATAATGGGGAATGTGTGATAGACCCTTTGGGAATGCAAACTGTTTTGGTTAATAGACCCCCGTCCCCACTGATTTACAAAAATAAACAAAATTTAAGCTGACATTTTGAAAAAGGTCAGGGACAATTGTAGAAAGAATTTATAGCAAGTAAGGACATGTTTAAGTGTGGAAATTGTTCTCAATGTAGATTTATTTGGGAGGGGTAAACTTTATATTTACTCCTTATCCTAAATCATTGTTACCTAATGGTAAATTTAATTGTAATATGGAGGTGTAGTATATTTAGCCCAATGTTTAACATGCCTAGCATTTTATGTGGGCAATACTGAGAATGCTCTGAGGAAAACTCTTTATCAGTGTGTTTATTTCATCTTTAGGAGTGAGGGAACAAATGGTTTAAGTACACATTCGAAGGTCTGTCAACAATTTTAAAAGTTTCTTTTTGTAGAAAATGTGTCTGTTTTAGAAAAGGGGGAGCAATTGGTCAGTATGTCTTGAGTAATGTGAATTGCATTGGCAATTGTTGTTGGATATAACCAATAAGCCAGGGTTAAATGAAAAAAAAATCTTTTAATAGTTTATTGACTCTTCAAAGAACAAAGATGTAAAATTATAAGATTATACATTTGTGAGTTATAATAGATTAATGTAGTACACTATTAGAGGTATTTTTTTCAATTTTTGTTGTTAATATTGTACATTTGTAGTGAGAGCTTTTTTATTATAGTGAAAAGGAGTGATTGTTTTAATATTTTATTGGTATGTGCTCTTTTAATGAAGCATTTTATATGCAATTCAATATTTGTCAATTTGTTGGGGATATACTGTTTGTTACTTAATGGTTATAATTTGGGGAGTTATCTGATGATTAAACTAAACCTGTGGCTTCACTTCCTTGTTTGGATTTTTGATTTTAGAGTAGTTGGAGTTTTGTCACAAGTTCCCCTTTGTGAGATCTGAAGATCTGAATGTTCTACCTATCTAGTTATACAATCTGGAGTATACAGTATTAGTTGTAAGTGCCACAATGCAAGTCTGAATCTTAAGGGAAGATGGTGCACTTTTCAAAGGATTACCTCATTAGTGTGTTGTAGGGAAGTAGTTTGTATTAAAAGTTGGATAAACTGCAGAGGGAGCTATGCCTAAAGTTAAAATTTTCTTCTGAGTGCAAGTGGACACAGCACATCTGTTGTTGAAGCTTCACTTCCCTGACACTAGAACCACACAGATACATAAGTTCACTACTGTTAGACTTGATCCACCTACCTAAGTTATACAATCTAGAGAACACAGTGTTAGCTGCAAGTGCAAATGATGAAAGTCTTATCCTTATAGGGAGAATGTGTACTTTTGACACAATGCCATCATCAGTGTGTTGAAGAGAAAATGTTTTGGTAAAAGTAGGATAAAGGGATGGTGGAATATTCATCCAGGTTAATTTTTTTCCCTAAATAGAAGTTGATACAACATGTCAGTACAGGAAGCTATATGTACCTGAAATTATAGCTACACACACAATTTCTGGCAGAGAGAATTTAACCTCCTGCTTATCTAGTTACACATTCTATAGAATACAGTGTTAGTTGCAAACACCACAGGAGAAGTCTGATTCTTAAGGGTAGATAATGCACTTTTGACATTATAGCCTAATCAGTATGTTGCAGAGAGGATGTTTGTGTTAAAAGTGGGATAAAGTACAGAGGGAGCTGTGTTCAAAATTAAATGTATTATCTTTAGTGGAAGTGGACACAGCACATTTGAAACTGATGTGTTACTTACCTGCCACTAGACCCCTTCACACACACACACACACACACACACACACACACACACACACACACACACACACACACACACACACACACACACACACACACACACACACACACTCCTCATAGTGAGAATTGAACCTCCTACCTATCTAGTTACACAGTCTAGAGAACACTGTATTAGCCACAAATGCTATGGGAGAAGTTGTCTTTTAATGATATGAAAATGCACATTGGTAATTAGTAAAACATCACTGTTTGGAACATCTGTTTTTGTGTATCACAGGTATTTGGAAAAATGCATGTGTGTGGACAGGCCAGCATAATAGCATTGTGCTTGTTTCATGTAATGACATATGTCTCTGATAAGATTTCTATACTGTCATTCTTGTACATTGCGTTTCTGTGAGGGACATGTACCTATTTCACAGTATGAGATGTCAGTGACAATCACAACTGTAAAACACTGGATTATCAATCAAGCATTCCTGCCAGTTCATCCCCGGATGATTGCATGGAAATAATAAACACTGTTAGTGCCACTTTCACTTGTCTTGTCTTATGTTTGCACAATGTAGATTGACAATACAAACAGACACTTCCTAAGTATGACAGTGCAGTTCAGAATAACAGTGATGGATTATGTGTGAAAATGTTACCCACCATGATAATACAGTTACAAGTGTAACGACTGGAACACAGACATACATTAACAGACTGACTTAATTGAGTCAACATCACTTGAAATTCAGATACCTTGTTTTCAAAATTCAATAAAGACATGCAGACATTGTACAACCTAAAAAAATATTTAGTTGTTGTAAATATTTTTTATCTACCTGAAGCACAGTGCTGGCTAGAGCAATTGCATGGCTGATGCAAAGTATTAGCACGTGTAATCATATCTTGAGTTGTTGAACATAGAATGGGAACTAGCAGTAATGGTGTTTCTCTATTCCAACCTTTGTACAAATAAGCAATATACACATACAACCATGTTTGAATCTGAGTGAATAAAGAAAAGATATGTTCCCAATTCAGGTGTCATGATTTAGACATTTGTCAAGACAGTTGCAGTTCTTCACTCCTTATACATATGATACAGCTGTATTCTGAAACACAAGGGACCAAGCATGTTATTTCTGATGGAAACATAACTTATGGAAACTGGTTTGAATCAAAGAGGTCCATTTGATGACACAGAAGTGATGGAAAGAGGCAAACAGTTGGTGACAGGAATATACACACCAACATACCAGACATTACTTTATGGTTCATTTCTGAATATATTCATGTTGTGTTACTGTTCAATTTATCATCATAATTATTCAGGCAAGATCTGTAAGGACTGTATTTGCACTAGGGAGTAGCGCATTAATCCAGCAGGAGGATAATGGCATGTTAGGGAAATGTGTAGCCAGCAGTTACAACCACAGGAATCATAAAAAATATTCAGAAACACTGTGTTATACATCTGGATTTGAACCTTGGCATTATCTTAAGAAAAATGTACAGACCTGAGTATTATCTAACCACACCACATACAAAGTCAGACTTCACTTAGTTTCATTATGACAACAGATCATAGAAAAGGAGACTGCATGTATTACTCTTCATTACTATTATGACAACTGTACACTCAACTTTTCTTCTTGTTCAACAGAAAATTAGCCTGAGTATACATAGCTAGGCACAGTGTTGTGAAGGGCAAAATAATAACAATGATGATGATTACCATATGCTATGTACTTCCATTTAGCCTCAGTTGCAGTTGGTGCTCAGAGCTAAATATTGTGCCAATGCAGAGGAGGAGGAAATGAATGACACAGAGGGCAGAAGATACATAGACAGGGCGAGAGGCAGGCAGGGATCAAATAGCTTATGAGAAGAAGGATAATGGTGGCTTATAACAAAATGTAGGCAACAGCTACACATAAGCAGTGTACTAAAAACAGTCAGTAACACTTAGCTAATGCCTGGATTAAAACTCTTGAAGGTATACAAAAATCTGACTATAAATCAGATGATTATCCCTTTACAAAGGAACTCTTACTTCACACCCTTTAAACCACACAATTGAAGGACAATGACAACTTACTGAAGCAGAAAGTGTGAACAGAGAGATAGCGAGAGAAGGCGAGATAGAGGTGGAAACAAAATATAGTGATAGTACTTTTCTGGGACATGTAGGACAGTCTTTATGGTTTGTTACTCTTATTTATTTCCTCATTATTAATCTCTACAAAGGAAGAAGGCAGTAGGACCAACCAACCAACATTAAGACATAAGCAGGATAAGCATGGTTACTAAATCTAACTGTTGTGGATAGAATGTTTTTCAAATGCTTTCTTGCTGCACTACTCAGATGGCATGTTAATGAAATATTGTAAATGGAGATAACATTTGCAGTTAACTGTATGATAGGAATATAAAATTTCATAAAATAATTTGCTCTACAGCCATAATGGAACCCATGACACTATGCAAAAATATTAGTCTACAAAGAGGGGAATTATGTCAACATGCCACATAGGAACTTCTAGTTCATTACTTCTAGCAGCCTAAGAACTATTACAGTAACTATTTCAGAGTAATATCTTTAGTCTGCCCTTACTCTGTATTCCCATGAGCATTTACTGTGACGTTCCTAATCAAAATTTTGTAACAAATGGCATTCTGACCCCAACTGTCAACTGGATTTGAACCCTCCATCACGTCCTTTTTCTCTAAACTGCACTTCCACCTTGTGTCACAGAGAAAGTTGACCAAAAAGAGAAGGCAGCAAGAACTCCAAACCAGTCCACTCTATAACATAACAGTAAAGAGAAAATCTATTAACGTGAAGCGCTTTTCGTCCCGCTAGTAGCAGGATTTCTTCAGACAACTCTACAAAAAACAATTGTTTAAAAGAGGTAGTATGAAACAACATGCACTTCCAACCACCAATTAACAGCCTAGCACAGCAATTAATACATTTATCAATCAACATTCCGTTAAAACAGTATCTATTGAACCGGGTGGTAATTTATCATAAATTACCCAACAATGTATCATACAATACTGTATGTGCTGTGCTAGGCTGTTGATGTTGGAAGTGTGTGTTGTTTCACACTACTTCTTTTAAACAAGTGTTTTTTGTAGAGTGGTTGTCTGAAGAAGTCCTGCTACTAGCGGGACAAAAAGCACTTTACGTTAATAAATTTACCCTTTACTGTTATGTCATAGCGTGGACTAGTTTTGAGTTCTTGCTGCCTTCTCTTTTTGTTCAGTTTGTCTTGGTCTTTTCACAGAGAAAGTTACTTGACAGATGAAATTTTTCACTGAGTACTATCCAGAGTGCTGATGGCTGCACAACAGCTCCAGGTTCATTTGTGCTACAGAAGATGGCCCAAATTCAATTTTTCACTTTTTTCTTAGGAGGTGAACTGTGTTTTTGAGCTGCAGACCAGAGTGCAAATGTAAAAGGCATTATAAAAATAATAAAAATGACCAAATTAACATGTTTAATGGATTTATGTAGCAAGGAGAAAAGCTGTTATAGGAATAGCTTGACACAGTCATCCTTTTCACATCTGCTTATGCCATGACAAGTAGCATTTAGGTTACATATAACCAGGATTTCATGTAATGGCAATTGCTCAGAAAGGGAGACATTACAGACAATGATGAGTCATCATTCTTGCCACAGAACATAGCATTACTCATGACATTAAAGTTTGCAATATATTGTATAAGTGGCATGATGACAAATAGTGACATATGGGTACTTTCTCTAGTATGTATGAAACATATGTTTACATTTCTCATGTTACTACTTTTGTGTTAGGGCTCTGCAAAAAATTTCATATCTTACAACATCCATAGCACATAGTAATAGTAGTAGTAATACGAAGAGGTGTTTACAACAAACACACTTACATGCCATATATTTACCTAGACTGCAGATAAGATATTTACTATGTATCACAGACTTAAGCCTGTTCATTTCATATACATTGGTTGCCAATATTTAATCTGAATTCAGTAATAAAAACATTTCTGTAAAATAGATTTGAACCCTGCTTCACCTGTCTTATGTCTCTACACTCACCTCCCTTACACAGTGTGCCACAAAGATACTTAACTGACATATAGAATTTATTCACATAGTACTATCCTGAGTGCTAATGTTTGTGCAGTACAGCCAGGCTCATTTGTGCTATAGAAGGCAGCCCAAACTAAATTTTCCATTTTTTTTCCTTAGGGAGTGAACTGAATTTCACTGCTAGGGGCTGCTGCCAGGCTAGAGCGAGCAGTGCCAAATGGCGTCCAAATGATGAAAAGAATAGAAAAAAAAGTTTAGTGAAATAGAGGAAAAATTATGAAACAAGTACTTAAATATATATTTATAACAACAAAAAGAGAAATATGTGGTATCCCTCAAAGTCACAGAAAAACCCAGTATACAACCTATACTGGTTCCAAAACAAACCAAGAAGAAACTTCGTAGTGTGAAAGGTGTGATGTTCACTTCCTGAATTATGTTGTGCACTTAGTTCACGTAATAAAAATTGAAGTGTAAAATACATGCTATGAAATAATAAAATAGAAAAGAGGAGGTAGTCCACAGTTGAGTTAAGAATGGAATATCCTTAACTGAAACACACAAACAAGTGATCCTAGTTGAGTATAATGAAGAGCATCAATAGCAGGTTGTTTGGAGTGGGAGCAGATACAGGGGGGGGTCTGTTAAGGGTAATAAAAACATTAAAATCATTCCTTTAGCCAAGTTCCCTTCCCCCTTATTACTATAGTGCTAAAACAACTAATCAAAATCTTTATTAATTAAGAAACTAAATAAAAAAATGACTGATTAACAAACAAATCTACCAGAATAAATATTATTAAATATACAACTTTTAACAAAGATCTACAAAGATTTACTAGGCTAAAGACCACAAGGGCCTTTTTAAGCCTAGCCATGTATCCCAAATCTCTGACAAGTTCTGATACCCTTGATAAGTATAAGCATGGGCCTGAGAGATGAACCATTTACAGGTGACCTGTTTGCATCAGAGACATAGGTGCCAAACCAGGGATGAATTTCCAGTTTCCCATCCAACTGTCCAAGTTGGACTTGAATTGGATTAGGGAGGAACTCTGCTTCACATAGATGGGGAGCCTGTTCCATAGACAGGGTAGTCTTTGGGATACATACCTATCTCACCAACATGTCCCATTTATATCACAGGCAAGGTTTAAGTTTTTAGAATGGGTAATTCTGGTACTGTTTTTTTTCTGTATATGCAGGAGGTCCATCAGAGTGGGGTCTGACAATGCCATGTATGTCAGACATAGATCTCCCCTCAAAAGCCTGTAGGATACAGAATACAGGGATAGGGCCTTGAGGCAGTCTTCATAGGACATATTACTTATGCCCTGTATTCTTTTAGTGAGGAGCCTCTGTGGATGTTGCAGTTGTTGGATATGTCTGGTTAGGTACAGTCCAAAGGGGGCATTGTACTCAATGACTGGTCTGATGAATGCCGAATACAGTGGAACAATGACTTCCTTGGACTTAGATGCCATACCTTTGTTTATAAGTTGCGCAGCATAGAATGATTTCCACACCAATGTCGACACATGATGATCAAAGACTAGATTACTATCTATGTGTGTCCCTAATTCCCTGACTACTGGGTCAACTCTAAGGGTTGTGTTGTCAGTGTGACATTAACCAGGGATGGATGACTTCCCAAAGGATACTAATGCATTTCTTGGCAATTAGTTTTAGTCCATGACTCTAATACCAGTTGTTTGTCTATGTCAGCCCCTCCTGGAGAACATTTGTGTCAATGTGAGATTCAAAGACAGCTCCTAATTTGCAATCCTCTGCAAATTTAGTCAGACAGAGACCACTGACATTAGCCTTGACTTCTGATAAGTAAATGCAAAAAGGAGCAGTCCAAGGACTGATCCCTGAGGGATTCCACTTGTGACTGACCTTTTTGTAGAGGTGGACTCCCCAATTCTAACTTCCTGGGTCCTGTCTGTGAGCCAGCTGGCTATCCACCGTGTGACGTACAGGTTTGTACCTAACCTCTTGAGTTTGTCAACAATACCTGAGTAGTGTATTGTGTCAAATGCCTTGGCCAGGTCAAGGTAGGCAGTGTGAACAATTTTGCCCTCATCCAATGTTTTGGTGACCTTCTCAAAAAAGTCCACCAGGTTAAGTAGGCATGATCTGCTTTTTACGAAACCAAACTGTGTTGGGTCCAGTGTCTGGAGGTTTGCTATATCTCGCTTGATCATCTCCATGATAATTCTTTCCATGGCTTTATATACAAGACTAGTGAGACTTATGGGTCTGTAGTTGGCCCTCCTTTGTGCAGAGGGATGACTGTTGCCTTTCTCCATTCATGAGGCATGAAGTCTATTTGGAGGCTACAGTTAAATAGTAATTCTAGAGGCCCTGATAGGGCATGTTTCATGCTGTTTAGAAGGCATCCTGGGATATTGTAAGGCCCATTGATGCATTGTTCTTGGTCTTAGAGAAAGCATTAAGGACCTGTTCCCTAGTGATAGTTGGGGGAGTTATATTTGATGATATTTCCTGAGGGAAGGTTGAGGGGGAGAAAGGAGTAAAGTTGGAGCTGAATTTATCAGCCAGGAGGTTTGCTATATCTTCTGGCTCAGTATAGGTGTCTCCATTTACAATGAGCTCTGCACATAATTGTGTATTGCCTTTGAGGCAGCAAACATAGCTAAATAATGCTTTGTGGTTGTCCTTGGCCTGGGAGGACAAATATACCTCAAATTTGGCTATGGTAGACTTTGTCATCTGAGTTGTTTGTTTAGTTTAATGAGAGTGCTTTTATCCTGCTGGGTGCTGCACCTCCTAATTTTTGCCATGATTTTCTTCCTCCTGTTATACAGCCGATTGATTTTCTGATTCCACCAGGGTGGGGTGTTTTTTGAGTTACTTCTGTACTTCCTGGTAGATAACAGCTGCCTCTATGCAGCTATTGACATGCATAGGCAGAAGTGTTCCCAGGGTTTACAGGGGCTTGAAATGTTGCCAGGTTCTCACTTAATAGCAGCAGTGGCGGCTGGTGACTTCAAATCACAGGGGGGCTGCAGGAGATGCTGAATGGGTGGGGTCAAAGGGAAGGGGTGTGGTCAACCATAAAGGGGAGGAGCTATGCACAAAACCACAAAAAACTAACTTTAATTAAATACGCTGCCCTGGGTGGCAAACCATCATTATGAAAGTCCAATCAAGACAAAAATAAGTGTAGAAGAATAAAAATATTTCAATGCATTGGCTGCATGACAGCTTACTTAATATCCAGATGGAAACAAAAGGTTGTGAGGCATGAACAAATAAATTACTTTTTAAATACATTACTGGAATGCCAGTCAAAATCAAGTATAAGAAAAACCAGAAGCACTCAACTCAAACCACTTCTCCTTGCACTGCAGTTCTAATTATAATATATTCAGCTTTATTAAAGTACCAAGCAACATGCTGAAAGTAGAAATCTATGTGATGCCCCACTTGTAAAAATGTTTCTTATCCAAAAAGACCTGCTGCCTGACAACTTGTTTCATGGGGAAAACATGATAAAAGTAAAAATGAAAAGCAAACAAGAAACAAGCTCAAGATACATTGCTTAAAGGATTACTGTACAGGTTATGGACCACACATGATTGGCATTCTGTTTAGTTTACGGGTAAAGTCTGTAGAGATGACTGGAAGTCTCCAACAAGTGTAATGAGCTTTTTAAAATAATGGAATCCTGTCCTTTAATACCCAAGGCTTATACATTATCTAGTCAAGTATTCTCTGCATGACAACAACAGAAAGGCTTTCAATGTTGGCAATTCTTTAACAGTATGCTTATTAAAGCTTACTTGCATCTTACAACGTCAGACAAGCTTACCTTATGGTCATTAAAGCATTGCTACTTAAACACAGAGCAACAGGCACTTTGAGTAATAAGCATAAATCTGAGTAATAAGCATAAATCAACAGTACAAAAATATGACAGAAACCAGACCATTCTGCAAAATCAAGGACAGATGAAAAGCCACTGTAGTACTTATGCAGTGTGTCCTCCCCATCCAAGGTAGATACAACTACTCCTTGCCTTGCTTGGACACATCCAGAGTCACTACATGGGGGAGTGGGGTGCAACAAGCATGTCACAATTTGAAATCTCTCTGGCTGACTGTGATTTGTCATACCTCTCAACCTCAAGAGCAAGAAATCTGGACAAAGCCATACACAGAAGTGGGACAAAGGCCCAACAATAAGGACAATTTTTAAATATTGCTCTAATAAACTTAGAAAGATAATAGAATAGGTCTTGCATTAATATGAATTTTCTGAAGGGTATAAAATCTGAAACTCAAATGTCTGTCATTTTCTAACTTCAGTCTTTAGTGATTTGTCACTAATTTGCCAAAAACACAATTTTATGAAAAATGGACCAAAATGTGATGCAAAAATATAAAATAGACACACAATACAGCTGCTACCTGTCAAAGAAGGGACACTTTAATATTAGTACTGCTACCTTGAGCAGCTGACAAAATAAAAGAATCTACATGCATTTCAAGTAATCTATAACTTTGATTATTACAGTTATTTCTTAATTGTAAACCCTCCATGTTTTCTTCCAAAATTGCTATTTTATGGAGGGATTATTAGGGGAAGAGCAACATTTTGAGCCAAAAATTGGGGACAGTTGAGAGGTTGGCTATGCCTAATTCTATAAAGCAATTTATTTGCATGTACCTCTCAACCTGTTAATGCAGTAAATCTGAACAAGGCCAAATATATTGGGGCACATATAAACAGTACTAAAATTGCTCTTGTATAAATTGAGACAGTTGATAGAACGGCTCTTACTTTAACATGCATTTTTATGAAGGTTATGAAGTCTGAAACTTATTATTTAGTGACTTCTGGCAAATCATTTAGGAATTAAAACTACAAATTTTATGAACAACAAACCAAAAATAAGAAGCAAAAATCTATTCATTCTTTGAAAATCTGGACAGTTGGGAGGTATAGTTCAGCTGGGCCTGTCTGAGTTTGCTGCCCTCCCCCCCCCCGACAAAATAATGGTTGAATGGAGCCTCTGCAGCCATTCCAATGAACCATTACTTGGCTATTTCACTCCATTTACCATAAACACTAATGTGCATACTGCTTTACTTCAATGATGAGTTGGACTTCATTTGAAAGTTTTATTTTGTATTTTACAGCACAAACATTAAGTCATCTGTTAAACAAAGCAATGCAGTCTCACAATGAAAACTTAGCATTAAAACTTCTCTGCCCTTGAAACTCACATTCATTGAAACAGCATTGAAACCCACATTCAAAGAAAATACATTTTGCCAGTGGCAGATAAAGATTAATTTTGGGCTGTTTTCGAATCATAGGCCCCTTGCATATGAAACATACATGTGCTCTTTGATACACCCTCCTCATTGTACTAAAATTATATTCCTTGTACAATACAGTACACTTGTTAGAGGGTGTTTTAAAATTTGTTTTGAACATTTTTCCAGTAAGCAATGAAACAAACCATATGCACCCATAATGGCAAAACTGCCCAGTTGAGAACATTTATCATAAAAAAGTCTACTCAGACTTGAACAGTCCACCATTATTAGTAAATATACACAATTCTACAGTCCACCATTATTAGTAAACATGCACAATTTCACAGTCCACCATTATTAGTAAATATGCACAATTCTACAGTCCACCATTATCAGTAAATATGCACAATTCTACAGTGCACCTTTATCAGTAAATATGCACAATTCTACAGTCCATATTCAGTGAATTCAGTTCTTGCCATAGCTGTCAACCTTAGCACAAAACCTGGGTGAAGCCAATAATGGGGAATACAGTCCCAAAAATAGGGACAAATTTAAAATATTCATCTTATAAACTTAGAAAATTGCTAGAAAAAAGGTTGTGCTACTATGTATTCTGAAGAACATGAAGTTTGAAATTCAAATGCGGTCAATTTTACTGCGGACAGAACAAAACAATTTTCAGCAGAGGCAGGGATTAATACTGCAGACACGTCTTTGTAAAATGGCAGGGCACCAGAGCAAATCCACACAAACACAGGAGGAGATGCAGACTCACACAGAAGCCACCCCAACCAAGAATCAAACCAGAAAACCTATAGCTGTGAGGCAACAATACTACCACTGCACCATCAAATCTGCAAGGAATTAAACATTCAGAAACCTGAAGTCTGAAATTCAAATGCCGGTCAATTTTACTGCAGACAGAACAAAAACAATTTTAAGCAGAGATGCAGGGATTAATACTGCAGACACATCTTTGTAAAATGGCAGGGCACCAGAGCAAATCCACACAAACACAGGGAGGAGATGCAGACTCCACACAGAAGCCACCCCAACCAAGAATCAAACCAGAAAACCTATAGCTGTGAGGCAACAATACTACCACTGCACCATCAAATCTGCAAGGAATTAAACATTCAGAAACCTGAAGTCTGAAATTCAAATGCTGGTCAATTTTACTGCGGACAGAACAAAAACAATTTTCAGCAGAGACACAGGGATTAATACTGCAGACACGCCTTTGTAAAATGGCAGGGCACCAGAGCAAATCCACACAAACACAGGGAGGAGATGCAGATTCCACACAGAAGCCACCCCAACCAAGAATCAAACCAGAAAACCTATAGCTGTGAGGCAACAATACTACCACTGCACCATCAAATCTGCAAGGAATTAAACATTCAGAAACCTGAAGTCTGAAATTCAAATGCCGGTCAAGTTTACTGCGGACTGAACAAAAACAATTTTCAGCAGAGACGCAGGGATTAATACTGCAGACACGTCTTTGTAAAATGGCAGGGCACCAGAGCAAATCCACACAAACACAGGGAGGAGATGCAGACTCCACACAGAAGCCACCCCAACCAAGAATCAAACCAGAAAACCTATAGGTGTGAGGCAACAATACTACCACTGCACCATCAAATCTGCAAGGAATTAAACATTCAGAAACCTGAAGTCTGAAATTCAAATGCCGGTCAATTTTACTGCGGACAGAACAAAAACAATTTTAGCAGAGGCAGGGATTAATACTGCAGACACGTCTTTGTAAAATGGCAGGGCACCAGAGCAAATCCACACAAACACAGGGAGGAGATGCAGACTCCACACAGAAGCCATCCCAACCAAGAATCAAACCAGAAAACCTATAGCTGTGAGGCAACAATACTACCACTGCACCATCAAATCTGCAAGGAATTAAACATTCAGAAACCTGAAGTCTGAAATTCAAATGCCGGTCAATTTTACTGCGGACAGAACAAAAACAATTTTTAGCAGAGAAGCAGGGATTAATACTGCCGACACGTCTTTGTAAAATGGCAGGGCACCAGAGCAAATCCACACAAACACAGGGAGGAGATGCAGACTCCACACAGAAGCCACCCCAACCAAGAATCAAACCAGAAAACCTATAGCTGTGAGGCAACAATACTACCACTGCACCATCAAATCTGCAAGGAATTAAACATTCAGAAACCTGAAGTCTGAAATTCAAATGCCTGTCAATTTTATTTAACATTTGTTAATCAGGACAGTCTGACTTGGAACAAAAAAACAATTTTCAGCAGAGGCCCAGGAAGAAATAATGCAGACATGTCTTTGTAACATGGGAGGACACAAAAGCAAACCCACACAAACACAGGGAGAAGATACGGACCCCACAAAGAAGGAACCCCAGCCAAGAATCAAACCTGAGAACCTGCAGCTGTGAGGCAACAATGCTACTACTACACCATCAAATATCAAGCATTGCAACATTTACAAACCACAGATATTATGAGGAACAGATCAGATCAAATATGAGGCAAAAATCTGCAATTTTTTTACAAATGGTAGTGGGTAGGGAACTCAAGTCTTTAACACCTGCATACAGGGTACAGGGTTCAAGCCTGAGGTATTCCCTACCACACCACCATGAGCACCTGGGGCATTTACACACACACACACACCCTCTCTCTATCCAGTTAAAAGCACCAGCTAACACACACCCTCTCTATCCAGTTAAAAGCACCAGCTAACACACACCCTCTCTATCCAGTTAAAAGCACCAACACATAAAGTAAAATGCACCATACACTTACCTGTCTGTTCTCCATACCATATCCTGCCCGTGCAATACTCACAAAGACCCGCGAGATCCCAAGTAAAAGCTCCCTCCCGATGACGAGACTGTTCTGGCTGTTGCAGTCCGGACGCGATATATACTCCCAGCGTGTCTGTGCACAGATGTCTCCTTGTGTCCCTCTATGGGGACTGCCGGGCTGCCTTGAGCATGCACATAGACCGACGGTAGTCGGGACTACTGAGCATGCGCAAAGTCCGCGAAATTTAAAACAATAATTTTTTTTTGTTTTCTTTTTTAATTTTTAGTTTGAGGGGGCAGCAGTCCGGCAGCCCGATGCCACGAGCCGCCCCTGAATAGCAGGAGGTTAGCCTTAGAATAGTTCCTGAATATTCCCGGTTTAGCCGGGGGACCAGCTTTTATTTTTTACTTCAAAGGAGACAATTTTATGGTCTGACCTTACCAGGGAATCAGATGAATACTTCATCAGGTTTGTGTGTCAAAAACAAATCATAATATAAATGAATATGTGTATAGATATACAAATGAAAACCTAAATAGGATGAAAAACATACAAATAATTGCCAAGCTGGAAATACAGTGATAAATGTTAAAAATAAAGAACTAAGGCCACAAGGATCTGTTAAAGTATGGCACCTAACTAAGAAAACACTTTGCATGTACAAGAGTGAACTCTAGAGTAATTGCGACCTTTAAAACAGAAAAAGAAAAAAAGACTAGGCCCATGCACATTGTGTGTACTACCAGACTTTCATAGTCTTTTTCTTTTTCCTGTTTTAGAGGTTGCATTTTTTTTTATTTTATTTTTATTTATTTTACATTTGTTAACCGGGCTAGTCCGACTGGATATATTTCCATTTTCAGCAGAAGCCCGGGGAGAAAAGCTCCACATAGAGACAAATAGTTACATAATACAAAAAAAGAATAATAAGAGGTGATAAGTCAGTTTACAATACTACATTATAGGGATATAAATACATAACCTGTACAGAATCAAAGGTTAAAAAAAAACATTTTGGACAAGAAAACTGGCAGACAAAAAAAGGAAAAAAAAAAACATTCAAAAATTAAAAATTCCATTTAGTTAATATGCTATCAACATTTTTTGTAGATTTAAGAGGATCTACTAGAAAAGGGTGGAGAAGGAAGGACAGCCTTTAAAGTGAAGGTGGTGTCCTAGTAAAAAAAAAAAAATAGAGAAGGTGTCAGGGAGAGAAGGGAAAGAAAAGGAGGTAGACATAGTTTTAATCAGGGTTAAAGCAAGAGCATAACCAGTGATTTTTAAGGTAAATTTTGAGTTTTTGCTTAAAGAGAACCTGGGATGGAATGGAAGTTAGTTCAGTCGGAAGATGATTCCAATACTTACCAATGGTGTTGGAGAAAACCGAGTCACCAGCACAGTTGTTAGTTTTAGTTAAAGTTACTAGAAGTTTATTTGAGGAGCGAAGTGAACTGAGGTTGGCATAAGGAGTAAAAAGGTTGGATAGTATTGGTGTATTATTAGGATGGTAGAAAATCCTATGGACAAAGGAAAGTTGGGAAAGAAACAACAAGTTTTCTAGTTCAAGCCAGTGAAGTTGTTGTATGTTTAGACAATGATGAGTTCTAAATTGATTTCCGGTAACAAATCTAGCTATACTATTATAAGTATTAGACAGGATTATTTTTCTTTAGGTTGGTGTAAATAGAGAGAAGAGTAGAAATAAGATGAGAGTGGGCAAGTGTAGCTTTGGCTGTAGGAGTTAAAAACATTTTGATTCTGTAAAAGGGCCCAGCTTTCATTTACAGTTTTAATAGTATTATTGATGTGACTATCAAAGGTAAGGCAGTTATCTATCATGACACCTAGCAGCTTGGTGGTAGAGTCAGGTGATATAAGGGTGCCATTACTGGAAGAGATAAAGAATTCTAATGGGGGGGACTTAGTAGTGGGCTTAAATAGGAGGAGTTTGGTTTTTTTAGCATTTAAAAGCAGACAACGTTTTAAGAACCATGACTCTACAGTGTTAAATACATTTTGTGTAATTGTTTGTAATTCTGAGATGGTTTTTGCAGAACAGATAAGTGTGGAATCTTCAGCATATTGTATGCATGTGGTCTGGGGTATTGCTACTTGAAGGTCATTTATAAATAAGGAGAATAGAAGCGGACCAAGAATAGAGCCTTGGGGACACCAAGAGATTGGTAAAGAGAAGAGTTTGTTATCCCAGAGGACTGCCTGTTTCCTGTTGTTGAGGTAGGAGGTAAACCAGTGAATAGACTTGGGTTCTAAGGAAAGAGATTTCAGAATTCTTATGAGCAGGGGGTGGTTAACCATATCAAAGGCTTTAGACAGGTCTATAAATAGAGCTGATGATAGAATATTGTTATTACGGTTTTTGTTAATGAAGTCAGTGAAGGATAGGAGTGCAGTGGTAGTACTGTGAAATGGTCTAAAACCATGTTGGCAATTAGTAAGTATGTTATGTTTAGTTAGGTGGTTCATTAGCTGATAGTGTACACATTTTTCCATAATTTTTGCTAGTGGTGACAAGAGTGCGATGGGCCTATAATTAGAGTACTCATTAGAACTACCTCCTTTGTGTAAGGGGATAACATAAGAGATTTTCCAGATATCAGGAATGGTTTCTTCACTAATAGTTCTGTTTATGAGGATGGATATAGGATAGGCTATTTCATTTGCTGCTTTTTGAAGGAATTCAGATGGAAGCTGGTCAGCAGAGGGAGTGCAAGGTTTAAGTTCCTTTACTTTCAAAAGTTCCTTCAATTACTCTTTTGTAGGCTTAATATATAAATATATATATATATATATAAATATATATATATATATGTATATACACATACACATACATATGTATAGACTGTGGTGGTGGTGCTGCGGTAGCATTGTCACCTCACAGTTAGACGTTGCCCGTTCGATTCTCAGAACGTCTTCTGTGTGGTGACATACGTGAATAGGCATTCCTTCATTGAAGGTTGTGCGTTAGGCCCGGCAAGCCAGCACGTAAAACTCTACTGCCAATCATTAGCTGACCGGAGTTCCGCTGTGGCGACCCCTAACCGGGAAAAGCCGTAAGACACAAACAAACAATATATATATATATATATATATATATATATATATATATATATATATATATATTGTTTGTTTGTATATATATATATATATATATATATATATATATATATATATATATATATATACACACACACACACACACACACACACACACACACACACACACACACACACACACACACACACACGTATTTCTCCATAAATAAGACCTAACCAGAGAATAAGGCCTAGCATGGTTTTCCAGGGTGGTCAAGATATAAGCCCTACCCCAAAAATAAGCCCCAGTTATGATCATCAACACTTGATGGACGTGTTGAATTATAAAATAATAATATTATTGACCCCTGTTGACTGAGGTTATCGTACTCTGCTCATTTTCGGACGATTCAGACACCCAACTTCTCTATGCAGAAAGTCGTAAAATTCTTTCCCTGGGAGTCCTCCATGATTCTTACTGTAACCCTAAACCTCACTCACACTTGATGTTTGAGATCCTTGGCTCATAAACACTGGCAAGTGTACTTTGATTGGTCAAAGTACAGACAATGCACGCAAAACATGCACACTTGATAATGAACGGGTGTGGTTGTGTCTTCTTAACTGTCAACATTTTTATTGCCACTCCTGTCTTGTACGTCTTCAATTAACCCCCCCAGACAAGATGAGTGCAAGAAGAAAGAGCTATTCCATCAAGTACAAGAAAGGAACCATGGAGGACCCCCGGGGGAAGAATCTGATGACTTTCTGCAAAGAGAAGAAATTGGATCTCCGAATGGTCCGAAAATGATGAGCAGAATATGATAACCTCAGTCAACAGGTGGACGAGGGAAATACTAAGAAGTGCAAGTGTGGATCAGGTCAGCAACCATTATTTCCTGAGCTGGAAGACATCATCTGTTAATGGATTGCTAACAGGAGAGCAATGGCTTTGGTTGTGTGCAGGGCTGATATTCAAGCATTTGCCCTTGCAATGGCACCACAGTTAGAACTATCCCCAGAAGAATTCAAAGCATCACAACATTGGCTGGATGACTTCCTTCAGCGATATGAACTGTCTCAAAGAAGATCGATAACACTGTTCAAGCTGGAAGATACTGAAGTTATTAAACATGCACTTGCATTCAAGTACTTTGTTGATCGTATCGACTTTTCTAAATACCAACTCTCAACATGATTGCTATGGATGAAACTGCAATGTTTATGGGCAAGGATCTCAAACAACAATTGATCAGAGGGGTGCCACGTCAATCTACATTCCCTCCACTGTTTACGAAAGTGCACTTGTTACCTGTATTTTGGCAATTCCTCTAGATGGAAAGAAAACCCCACCTATAATCATTAGTAAGGGGAAGAAAGATAAGATTGAACATATTTCAGGCATTTACATTCTTGAAACTGAAAAAGCCTGGTGCACACAAGCAGTTATAAGGAAGTGGGTCGATGTAATGCTGCCACTTGTTTTGTGAGGTGGCAAAAGAGGTCTGCTAGTCTGGGATTCAGCCAGCACTCACCACACTAAAGACATGAAGAACTTCCTTGCACAGAGAAGAATAGATCAAATAATGATTCCTGCAGGAATGACTGCCTATCTCCAGACTCTTGATATTACAATAAACAAGCCATTCAAGGAAAATTTGCGCATGTAACTCAATGACTACACTGAAAATAGAAAGGAGAGAAATCAGCGTGGAAACTTTCTGAAGCCTAGCTTACAAGAGGTGGTGACTTGGGTGAAGAATTCATGGGATAAAGTCCCTGACAGCTGTGTTGCCAGTGCACTACGAGCAGGCTACATGGACAAGCAGTGCTTATTTAAGGAGAGCTCTATTGCTGGGCATGACAGATTGGGGCCAATGGTTCTACAGGAAATGGAGTCACAAGAAATTCAGGCCGGAATTCGGGGGTTGGGGAATTATGACAATGTTCCAGAAGAAGATGATATGACTGTATTTGAATAACTTTTCCGTTATCAGGGCAACAGAATGGATTGCTTGTGCTTAGAGGTGCCAGCAAGCTCTTGTCAGTTTTTTGACTTTATTGTATTAAGGAAAAATTTCATTATCAAGGGGTAATTACAAAGTAAGCCACTAGTTCCCAGACTTTATTTTTATGACTTTCCATCATTCTTCTCTTATGGTTTGGGTAAGGAATAAAGAAAGCATTACCACTCAAAAAGTGGCAGTTATTCACCTGTTTTATTCCCCTCCTCCAATACACATGTATTGAGATTTTTCTGCACTTTCTGTTAAGCATAAAATATTGCAATGTGAAAGCCAAGGTATAGATATTCTGAAGTTGAAATGTTTGTTGCACTGTTTATGTAGAATTTTCACACAACTATTAACTCGTTACCTAGAACTATTGCCCAATAACAGGAAAGTATCAAATAAATGTTAATTTGTGTACATGAATAAATGTCGATTTGTGTACATGAATAAATGTCGATTTTTGTACAAGAATAAATGAATAAATGTAGATTGTTGTACGGGGGGGGGGTAAATAAGGTTTACCCTGATAATAAGCCCTAATGCATCTTTTGGCAGGGGAAAAGGTATAAGACCCGGTCTTATTTTTGGGGAAATATGGTATATGTCGATAGAGTAGGCAGAAAAGGAGGTGGGGTAGCCATTCTCTTCAAAAACACACATTACCTCCAACTCCTCCAGACCACACCACACAAATTTCAAAATGCTGAAACCCTGTTTACTGTCCTTTCCATAAATAACACAAAGAAAATCAATATTCCTTGCTGCTATATACCCCCAGGTAACAACTCTCTCATAATAGAAGAAATCCTACACTGGACAAAAGATAACCTACCACAAGAAACTATCCTATTAGGTGACCTATATACTGCCTAGACAGCTTATGAATCCAACAACCCCACTAACCATATTAATCTATATGGGTTCTCTCAACTCACTGAAGAGCCCACTAGAATAGATAAAAAAAAATCAAAAAAAATCTGTTCCTGATTGGACTCTGATCAACTACCCCAAGCAAAACTATCAGGTAGTTTGCCTCCCAGATGGTCTCAGTGACCACCTCCCCACATTCCTACTATGCAAACACTCTAACCTACCCACACCCACTGTTTATAAACTAATATGAGATGACCGCAACCTTACCCCACATTACCTCAATACTGTTCTCAGCCACTGTAACTGGGAACCACTATGAATCCTAAGATTAGGCCAGGCAGTAGACTTCTTCAATACTACTTTTATTAACGTTCTTAACAGACTCGCCCCAGTAGGAAAATTAGAGTGAAAGCTAACTACGCACTTGGCTAAGTAGGGACACTAGAGCCTTACTAAAAGTCAGAGATAAAGCCTGGAAAATCTGGAAGAGAGAAAACACCACCAGCTCCAAGCAAAACTACCAACAGCTTAGAAATAAGGCCAAGGTTGAAACCAAACAAAATAAACAAAACTACTTCCTCAGTGCCCAAAACAAATACTCAAAAAATCTGCAAAAATTCTGGCATTCTATTAACTCCTTACTAAAACCAGGCAAAACCACTACTCCAGCTCCAAACTCTACAGATAGCACTTTAGACATAGCCACTTAATTTAACCACCACTTCACAAAATCTATCCTGGCCCTATCTAGTCGGCTAACCAATCATAGCCCAACACAGACCCAATCCAATCTACCAGAAATTATTCCCTCCTTTACTCTATCACCTGTCCCCACCTCTACAATTAAGAAACTCCTTCTAAAACGTAAACTCACCACCCTTGCAGCTGATAACTTACCTATTACCTTCCTAAAAATGGCCACTGACTCTCTATCATACCTGATCTTCATCCTAATCATCTGCTCCATACAGGAATCCTATATTCCCAAACTTCGGAAATTATCTTATATTATTCCTCTTCATAAAGGGGGTAACTCCTATGACTTCTCAAACTACCAACCCATTGCCATCTTATGCCCCCTATCTGAAATTCTAGAGAAATGCATCCACTTGCAAGTCATAAAATTCCTGAACACACATCAACTCCTCTCTACCACACAACACGGCTTCCGCCCACATCACAGCACAACCACTGCTCTTCTTTCCTTCTCTAATCTAGTTAACCTCCACAGGAACAACAACAAATATACATCTGCCATTTTTTGGACCCCTCAAAGGCATTCAACATGGTGTCTCACTCCATTCTGCTAGATTCTCTAACCTCACTACCATTCGCCCCGTCTACCATACCCTGGTTCAGAAGCTACTTATCTGACAGGCATCAGTCTGTCCAATGGCAAGGAGCACTATCCCCTCAACTTCCAACTATCATAGGAGTCCCACAAGGCTTTATATTGGGCCCACTTCTCTTTTCTATTTTCACAAACAACCTGAATAGCTCTACCCAGCATGGCACACTTATTCGATACACAGACGATTCATCCCTGATCTGCACTGCCTCATCTCCCACCATTTTACAGCAACTTACCCAGGAAACCTTTAACTCTGTAGAAAAATGGATCTCAGATATCCGACTAATCCTAAACCCCAATAAGACAAAACTACTACTATTTTCCCCTAATAAATCAAAAACTCCCCTCTCCTCCATCACATCTAAAAATGGCACTACCATCTCCCCTTCTAACCACACCAAACTTCTTGGCATTGAAAGTAACAATAATCTTCACTTTGATATACACATCTCTCAAACCATCAAATTGGGTCACAAAAAATGGGCACACTATATAGGCACAAAAACTTTCTCTCACATCAAGCAAGAGTCACCTTCTGTCCACACTACTGCACACAGCACCTATTTTCACCCATATTAGAAAAATTGACCTAGCCAAAACTAGAATCCTGTTACAATAAGATAGCCAAGTTTGCTACAAACTCCACTTACAGAACACACCACTGTGCTGCACTAAAAGAACTAACATGGCTTGAGTTACCTCAACTACTTAACTACCACCAGCTAGTTACTGCTCATAACATCCTCAAGTACCCTGAAAAAAAAAATCAATATCCAATCTTCTTACCCACTACACTGCAAATCGGCATCTCCGATCTAGTGAAAAATCTCTCCTCTGCATTGCCAGGGCAAACAATACTGCAGGAAAAGCACTCTATTCCCACACCGTTGCTAAAAACTGGAATTACCTCAACCATTCTCTGACCACTGCCTCTACCACCCCACAATTCAAAAACTCCCTCAAATCACATCTACTAAATACCTTGTTATGCCCTTGTATCATTTAACTTGGCCTTGCTCTTCCATCTCCACCCTTCTCATTCCAACTTCCAAGCTGCCCACCTTAACCCTCTACAGTTCTAAACCCAGCCAGTAACGCTGGCTATTAGTTGCTACTTCTCATAGAGGAAGACT
Source organism: Protopterus annectens (assembly GCF_019279795.1). Lineage (NCBI taxonomy): Eukaryota > Metazoa > Chordata > Ceratodontiformes > Protopteridae > Protopterus > Protopterus annectens. The sequence continues at coordinate 440,649,031 of NC_056745.1, forward strand.
GCTCCTCTCTTTTGTCACAACATTATACACCTGCACATTAAATGTAAATTCCTGACTGTTTCTGCTGGAAAATGTCTAACTTTATCGATATGTTATATTTATTTTCAGTGTGTGTCTGGTAAAATGTCTAACTTCACTTTGTATGTTTTACACGATCATTGCACAACACTGTATAAATTTTTATTTCTCTTTTTTTGTTGTAACAATGTTCAGAGCTTTTCTCCCAGGGCCTCCGCTGTAAATGGACCTGGTCCAATCTGAATTTCCAGGTAAACAAATGTAAAATAAATAAATAAGTGTGTGTGTGTGTGTGTGTGTGTGTGTGTGTGTATATATATATATATATATATATATATATATATATATATATATATATATATATATAAATATATATGGGTCCCCTTCACTACACCGACATGCCACAAAGCCGACACCCAAAACACTAAGACCAAAAGACCGAAAACAATACCGACAACTCACAAAACCCAACACCATAACACCGACACCCAAAACACCGACACACAAAACTTAAACTACACATTACACACAATTATATATGCACTAACCTTAACCCAAACCCTAACCCTAAGGTCCAACACTACTGCACACTTACCCTACCTGCACCCTAACCCTAACTCACTTAACCCACCCCTAAACCTAAAGTCCGTCACTATCGCACAATTACCCTACCTGCACCCTAATCCTAACTCACTTAACCCACCCTTAAACATAAAGTCCGTCACTATCGCACACTCACACTACCCGCACCCTAACCCTAACTCACTTAACCCACCCCTAAAACTACAGTCCGTCACTATCACACACTTACCTTACCCGCACCCTAACCCTAAGTCCGACACTACCGCACACTCACCTTTCCCGCACCCTAACCCTAAATCTCTCACTATCGCACACTTATCTGTCCGCTTCCGCTCCCTAACCCTAAATCCCTCACTATCGCACACTTACCGAGTTGCGCTCACACATTGCCCATGTCGGTGTTTCGGCTGTTGGGATTTCACCTTGTCGATCATCTGCGTTGTCGGTCTTTTGGTCTCAGTGTTTTGGGTGTCAGCTTTGTGGCGTGTCGGTGTAGTGAAGGGGACCCATATATATATATATATATATATATATATATATATATATATATGTATATACACACACACACACACACACACACACACACACACACACACAGAAAGCCAGAGACACAGGGGTAAAGCACAGACAGAGGCAGCATAGGCTGAATGAGAGATGGGGGGGGGGGTTGGAGTAGTCCAATGAACAGTAATGATTTCTATGAGATGTGTCTTATTCTGCAGTTGTGAAGGAAATTGTTTTCTGTTTCTTCTATCATTTGCTTTGTTATGCTTATCATCTATGTTTCATCTCCCTTTTTTATATATATAGCACATCTGGGTCTATTATTGCACAACCACTTGTACATGGCACACCTTCTGTATTCTTATTAATGTCTAAAAGCTGGAAGTAATTTGATTTCATTAGCATATTTTAATTTGTAATATACATTTCATATAACAAAGGTTTAATCTTTGTTTATTCTATTTTTCTTTTTTTTTTGTTTGCTTATTTGTTATCATAGGTGATGTGATCCTGCCAGTGGCACTGTGGAATTCCTGCTGCCTGATGTCACGGTATCAGTAGGCTCTGATGATGATGATGATGATGAAGAGGCACAGTCTGGGGTGCAGAGAGTCAGTATGACATTGAGGTTGTGCCTTTAAAATCTCCTGCCCCTATTTTGGGCACAGTCAGTATGCCTAAGCATACCTATGACTGGCACAAATACCTCAGATATGGATAGGCTGAGGGTGACAAAGCTGACCAGGATAATGTGGTTACTGGTTGATTCTGCCCATAGCCATCATGAGGGAGAGATGTCACACAGGCAGGTTGTTAGAGGTGCTTGAAGGAGGCCTGTTGTCCACCCTGCTCTTAATGTTGGTGTGGCACTAGGAGCCACATGACATATGTGTAGGGCTGTCATGGAGCCACAGGCACTTTTCACAAGGGCCTCAGAACAGATACTGCATGTACTAAACATTGTGCATTCTGACATGAGGAACTGCCTGAACCATATAAGTGACTTTCTGGACAGGATGAATGACAAATTGGATTGGGCAGTGTCTGTAATGAAATGCTTGCTGGGGGAGAGTTAGCATCCATGTGGCTGTAGAGACCCTACATTGGTGTTAACCAGCGTAGCTGTACATGATCCCACTCTTGTAGAGACACTACTTCCACTGCTCTGTCAGTGATTGCAGTGTGCACAGAGATGTGGTAGGCCATGTGGTTAGTCATGTTCAGAGCTTGTCCAACAGACATCACTCACATTCAAATAGCACACCAAATTCTAGCCAGGGCCATAGAACTAGCAGTGCAACTCTTGGCAGAAGTAGTTCTCACGGTCGGGGCAACAATACAGAACTGACTTGTCTACCATGCACTGCTCTCACCTGTCCGACGTGTCAGGATGTAGTGACAGCCCAGTGCTTGATTGTGTGCACGCGCGCACACACACACACACACACACACACACACACACACACACACACACACCTTCTTTCCTTGGTGTCAGAATTGCCCTCCTGCCCCCCTCTAGTGTAAGTGATGATGACTGTGCCCTGCCCTTTGCACATTTCTTTGTGACTTCAGGTTGCATATATGTCTGATGCCCAGAGTGGATACGTAGTGCTTGCTTACTCAGAACATTTCTTTAATGTATTGCAGGATAAATGCTTTTAATCATAGTTCATAATCAGTTGTGCATGGCTGCTTCAGTAGTTGTTGACCCATCACCATATTTCTGTTACTGTTGTTAGTCGTGTGGTCAAAGTAGATGTTTAAGTCTTGCTTACTGTTATACTAGGTCTGATACTACCCTTAACCTGCTCACTGGTTTATATACAGTGGCCAAATGAAATGCTTAATGCACATTATTAGGCAAAAGCCACATTTGTGTATTGCAATCATCAGTCAAAATATTCTGTGTAGATCTAGTCTTATTATTGTGTCTAGAAGCAGAAAAATAGGGGCAGCCTAATGTTCCCCTAACACTCTTCACATGCTCAGCTGTTTCTTTAACTTCCTGGGGTTTATATCCTCTATCTAGTAACTCAGTGCTCAAAGTCTGAAACGCATCTTCCATTTCCATAGCATCAGTGCTCTAAAAAATTTACCTCTCATTGCATTACGATAAATGTGGGTGGGATGCATACTGGTGCGATAGAGTTTATTATTCTTCCAGCATGGCTTCCTAATAATTTGCATTTCTAGACTCCCATAATTATTCTTAACTAACTGAACATCCAAGAAATCTATAGCAGAGTAAGAAGAATTAAATGTAAACCTTAAAAAATCAGTACTAGTATTTAATCTTTGAACAGACGTTTGCAAATATATATCATCACCTTTCCACAATATAAATAAATCATCTACAAAATAAACATAATAAATATAATAAACAATATTATCTTTAAAACTAATATTATTAAAAATATATTCATGTTTCCATAAGGCCATCACAACACTGGCGTAGCTATTGGCACAAGCCATGCCCATATCTACACCAAGTGTTTGCAAGTAATATTCATCATTAAAAATAAAGACATTATTTTATAAGACAATATTTAACAATGCATAGATTAAAGAAATTTCATTACTAGTATAATCATTATTAATAGTTAAAAATTTTCTAACTGCTTCCAAGCCATATTCATTCGGAATTACTGTGAATAAAGTGTAAATCCAGGGTTACCAAAAGTAAACCTGTGCAATCAATACCATTATCATATTCATACAATCCATGTAAAAAGTCCTCTGTATCTCTAATAACAGCGGGTGCTTTAATCAAAATTGTTAAAAATATAAAACAAATGGCTGCCGTGTGAAACATTCTCCAAACAATTAACAAGAAAATAAAACAACAAGCGGAGATGGCAGAGCAATATGCTCTAAGTTGTCAGTTCAAAACAATGACTTAAATAAGTCAATGCTCACTCCAAAAAATAATGATAAAGCACAACCCAAACTCGGCAGTCTTCACTTCACCAAGAAAAAGAGTTCCAGACGGAGATAAAACAATCCGATTTATTAGTACATAAAAAGGCTAGCGCTTTCACCATAAAGGCTTCCTCAGGCCAATTATATTGGACTTTTAATAATATGCTTATATACTCTATTCACTAGTGACCTCACTTCCGCTTTGTCAATTAAAATCAATAAACTCATGTAATTAAAAATAATAAAATGTGAAACATTTACATGAACATTTACATAAACACTAAAGTTAAACTATCTCTGCAAATCAAAATTATATAGCCACTGTGCGATAAGGTCAGCGGCGATATATAAAATCAAAACATAAATACCAAATCAGCTCAAAAAGCTTAAAAAGACTAAAAAGTGTTTTTCAACTAAGTGAAGCTCAATAATTAACCTTGGTATATAGACCACTCCATTGCATGCACGTTTCAGTTTGCAATAACTTGGACATAAATGCATATACATTACAATGTATATAATGGCACAACATTTCACACAAAATAGTGATACTTTTCATGTTTCAATAACAACTCAATTGTAAGATATATGCAGGAAAAATGAACTCAAGAACATAGTAAATGTACATCTAGGCAGCAACCATATGACTAAAATGTATAATAAACACATATTTGAAACAAAGGAGAAGTTCAGAAATATCTAAACTATTTCCTTAACGATCTACCTTTTAAGATGGGTTTGATGGGAACTCTGTCGTTTAACCCAGGATGTCGGTCGGCCCTTAATCTAATAATCCATCTACTCTCAAATTGTTCAGTCCTATTCCTAACATCGCCCCTTCTAATGTTGGTATAATTCCTCTGAATTACTTGAAATCTGAACTTATGGTCAGATGTAGTTCCACTAACATGTTTGGAAAGGGCATTCTTATCAGAATTAACCCTGATGTTATACACATGCTCTTTTATTCTCGCTTTCAATTTTCTATCGGTCTTGCCCATGTAAAATGCTGGGCAAGCCGAGCAGGTGGCCAGATAAACTAGATGTTGTGAATCACAATTAGCCTGAACTTGAAAGACAAAGCAACGTGTGGTCACTGGATGTACAAAACTACCTGAACAGTCTATATAGTCACAATAGCTGCATCTTTCACAAGGTCTAGTGTGATTATGTCTAACTACATCTAAAGACCTATGTTGCAACCTATTAGGGCCACATAACATCCTATGTAAATTAATCCTGTTCTTATATGTGAACTTAGGTCTATCACTTACTACCTCACATATACTAGGGTCTGCTTTTAATATATCCCAAAACTTCAAATACGCGTCCCTAACTTGGTGCACATCTTGGGTGTAATATATGCACACTTTTACCCCATCTTGATTTCTATTATTGCCTTGATCTAAGGCCAAGGTTTTAGATCTAGTATCGGTTGCAAAATAAGGGTGAGCTCTACCTTGTCTGAGTATCTCCACACCTAAGAGACTTTCCTCTACTTCCTCTCTGGTATATGACCTCTCGTCGAATTTTTGTTTAAGGTCTAACAACCCATCTACATAACCAGTATCAGACAAGAAACCCTCATGGCTTGTCCTCGTATATTTCTAAATACAAAATTAGGATGCATGCTAGACCTGTGTAGCAATGCATTTCTATAACACTTTTTCCTAAATACACCAGTATTCAATAGGCCAGTGGGCATTCTCTCTATGAATACATCTAAAAATGACACTCTTAGTTTAGAAGCATCCGGAGTAAATTTCAGGTAACTGGTTAAACCATTGATTTGTTGTAAAAACTCCCCCAGTTCTCTTTCACCCGAACTCCAAATGAGAAAAAGGTCGTCCACAAAACGGACGTAGAATCTAACGAATCATTGGTAGTAATCCAACTTAAATAAGCATCTGTTTTCCCAATCAGCCATGACTAGGTTGGCGTAGCTATTGGCACAAGAAGTGCCCATAGCTACGTCATCCCTCTGCATAAAAACCTGATTATTAAAGGTAAAAATGTTATTAGTGAGTACAATTTTCTTTAAACTACATAATGTGTCAATATGTGTATCAGTAAATGTACCATAATCATCTAAACATCTACAAACACTCTCTATCCCTTCGGAATTGGGTATACAGGTGAAGAGTGATTGGACATATAATGTTACAAGCAAAAATTGTTCTTCTTCTGTGGTATCCTTCATCTTATCATACAACATTACTAAAAACTGTTTGGTGTCCTTCAGTATGTATGCATAATTATTGACCACTGGCCTCAACTTGGTTTCTAAATATATGGAGATGGGTTCAGTTACCCATCCTCTCCCTGTCACTATAGGTCTCATAGGGGGATTTTCAGGATGTTTGTGAATTTTTGGTGTTCCTTGTATACAAGGTATCATAGGTTCACTCACCAAAAAGTATTTGTACATCTCATCATTAATTCTGCCCATACTAAGCATTTCCGATAACATAGTGGAGACTTTCCTAATAATTCTATCTACATGACTAAAATTAATACAACTATAAAATTGTGTGTCACTTAATAAGGTATTGATACTCATAATATAGTCACAAACATTCATAATGACTATAGGACCCCCTTTATTGGCTGGCCTAATTACAATATTAGGGTCGTTTTTAAGATTTTTTAAAGCTAGCCTATGTCTTGAATGCAAATTCCCATACCATTTTTTGTGTCTATTACTTTCATCCATCTCATGTAGCTCCTGCTCCACTAGTTTAGAAAAAGCATCTACTAGTGGATGTAAGTTTGGCACATAACTACTAGGTTTTCTAAAATTATGTGTATCATTGTCTTGATTCAATTTACCAAAATTTAATTTCAACTGTATGTTACAAACAAATAATTTAAGGTCCACTACAGAATCTGTAATGTCACTTCTAATAGAAGGTATGAAAGAAAGACCTTTTTCTAAAACATAAATCTCTTCAACTGTAAGAGATCTATTAGAAATGTTCCAAATCAATGACTGGTGGCTTTTTCCCACATCTTCTTCAGATTGGGGCCTATGTGCTCTTCTTCGGCTAATCTCTTCTCCTGTCTGCCTCTGCTCATCGAGCGGTCCCTTCCTCCCTTCCGGTGGTCTGAAATGGGGAAAGGAGCCATCTCGACAAATCCCATATTCATATTCTTATTAATAGTGGTTTTCCTTCTAACTACTATTTCGTCAATAGCTGATTTCTTAATAGGTGTATTAGAATCAAGAATATTATCTATTGGCATTAAACTATCACTTCCACTGTGATTATTCAGCTCACTAACTGTAGGGGGAACTAAATTATCAGAACACATAACATTCGTTTCATTCTCTCTATGTACATCTACTACAGTTACTTGTAAATTCTTGCAATTCAATGTCCTATCATTAGATTCATTTACTATATCACTTGTGGTCATTTGAGAAGCATCAACATCATTGCCAGCATTGTAATCAACAATCAAGTTATTAGAGTATTTTACATTTTTTGTCACATTTCCATAAATATTTTTACTTTTGTTTCTATGTTGAAAGTTACTAGTTTCACCTTTAACAGAATCATGCATTTCTGAATTGTCCCTTGGCCAAGTAAAGATCTGGCCTTTCTTAAAGTCGAGAGTATCCCTCCGGACTTTATTTCGCTTCTGTTCTAACAATTTCTTTTCATAAAAGTAAACATTATCAAGAAGTTTACTGAATGTTTTGTCCAAAGCATGGCTCTGATATGTTTCACATATATGTCGCTGCTGTTCCCTTACTTTATCTCTTAACATAATTTCTTCCGGTAAGAAATAGTCATTTAATAATTGCATATAATGTAGACTGGTATCAATATTAATCAATTGCCATTTATAAAGCAAGTCTGGATATAAAGTACCTGTGGTAGGCATCTTAAATATGCGCAAGCTTCTCGGAACTATCTTCCGCGCAATACAAAGGTCAAAATGTTGTCTTTGTAGCTGTAGGCATTTCATTTTTATAAAGTCCAACTCCATTTGATCGAGTAAAGTGGTCAAACCACTAAAATTATTCTCAGCGACTACTCCCTCTGTCAAATCACTGGTAGCGGGATTCAAAGATGGCTGCCGTTCTGTAAGCACTGCTGAACTGCAGCTCTCTACTTAACCTGAGGATATCTAAACCCTGAGTGGATAATATAAAGCTTTTAACATCAAATCTTCGATAAAATAACTTCAACTACACTTAACTATCCATTACTAAGAAGAAAAACCGGAAAAAAGGAATATATTTCACTGGATTACAACAGATTAGCTGGCTCTGCAGAGAGAAGTAAACAAAGGAACCATGTGCTTTTTATACTGCAAGTCTTCGTGTTCAAATAAGATGTCAAAAGAGGAAAGAAACATGGATACAACCACTACTAAAACAAAACTTTCGGAATTACAATCACCTGAAAAGGATGTGATAAAGACAAAAAATTACTAAAATACAGGAACAACAGAAACCAGGGACCAAATCTAAATCTGAACAGCCATTAAACATGGAAGATATCAGAAATGCTCTGCTACCCATACAAGAAGCTCTGAAAGAACTGACTTGTCATATACAAACATTTGGGAACTCATGTACTCAGTTGCTGGAGAGAATGGACAAGACGGAAGCTCGAATTTCTGAAAATGAGGATAAATTAACTTTACTTGAAAAAAAAACTAATCTACATGATGTGGGTATACAGGCTATGCAAAACAAGCTTACGGACTTAGAAGCAAGATCCAGGAGAAATAACATTATTCTCAGAGGGATTCCAGAATCTGTTCAGTATAATGAATTAATTCCATCCATATTACAAATATTTGAAGTGCTTCTAAATGACTCTGATGGGGTGAAACAAATTATTATTGAAAGAGCGCACAGAGCTTTGAGAGAGTCACAAGCATCTAACTTTCCTAGACCTGTATATGTTAAAATGCTTAACTATCAAGATGTAAGCAGAATACTTACTACTGTAAAACAAACTGGAGGCTATATCATGTGGAAAAATAATAAAATATCCCTGTCACAGGATTTACCCATACAGGTAAGACAGCCTTTGTCTCCATACTGTAAATTTCTTATTGACAAACAAATTAAGTTTCAAATGAAATACCCACATATGCTTATATTTACAATGGATGGGACTAAACATGCTATTTCCACTAAAAATGAGGCAAGAAATCTGTTTCTTAAAGTTTTCAAGGTTTTACCTGTATCAGAGACTTGAATTGAATTTTCGTTGAGAGTGGCATGCTGCTGAGTTCGGATCCATTGTTTACTGTGCTCCCAGGAATGGATAATCCTTTGTTTGCATTTGTAAAGCTCTAGGCCTCTTCCAGAGTAATAAAACTGTTTGTTTTTGCTTATCTCGATTACCTGCATTCATTTCCCATCATTTTATGGCTTCTACGAAGTGTTTTCGACCAGGAGGAAGACAGGAAGTGCCTAAAATGCTGTCGTGAGTGCAGATTTCACTGTGACACTTCCAGGAGTCCGTCTGCAAAAGCGGCCCCCCGTCGCGAATATTTCACAGGGTTTCCAGGTTTGGGAAACCAAAGGGAACTGTTTTAACATCTTTTTATTCATTTAACTTTAAAATAACACTGTTGTATGGTAAAGTAAGCACATAGGAATATTTTATTTGTTTCTCTTATACATGTTTATGTAGAATTTTGTGGTTATATTATTTAGAGAGGGTGCAGGGATTTAGTAATGTTTGTATAAATATGCTTCTCATTATAGTTCATAATGTACTGTGTTAAGGTGATAATGCATATTATATTAGTTAGTTAGTAGTTTGCTTTAGTATAAAACTATGATAGTGTGGGTTTATAAACAGGGATACCTGTATTTAGCTGTATATTTATTTTAACATTGGGTTGTATTTTAGTATGTTTTTTTTTTTGTCTCTATGCATGCGGTTTATTTATAGATAGCTAATCCAAATACTAAAACTTCCTTTTTTCAATTTATTTTTATATGTACTGTAATATTGTATTTTAATTTGATTTGCTTAAATATACTTGACTGGGGAGATGTAGCTCAATGCAGTGCTTGTTAAGGAATGTTTAGTTTAGGCTTTGTCATAGTTAAGTTAGATTATATAGGTCTCAACTATGGAACATGTTTGAAATTTTATAATGTGATGTTTTCCTATTTGTTTCTTTTCTTAAACCTTCTGTTATTCTATATTACACAAGACCTATATATGTCCTGGTCCGGGGTTAGAGTGGGTAAGCACTGGTTTAGGACGGGATATATGGATTGCTTCCAGATCATGTATGGTTTTGAATATACTTTATTTTTCTTTAATCTTTTCTCTCCAAAACCTTTATTGTACAGTCAACCTTGGAAATGTGGGAATTAGATTCATGGAATGTTAAAGGGCTCCAGAACTTAAAGAAGAGGAAACTATTGTTACATGTATTGTTGCAGGCTAAGGCGTGGTTTATTTTACTGCAAGAAATGCATTTAATGAATAATCAATGGGTTGATATAAAAAAAAAAGAAGTGGATCAGAGAAGTAATAGCATCGGAAGGTAAGTCAAATAGTGCTGGGGTAGCTATAATTATTAAAGATCAATATAAGGACAACATTTTAGATTCTAATACAGATAAAGATGGGCGATGGTGCTATGTTATTCTGGCATCTACCTTATTTGATAAACCTATTTTACTTTTAAACATTTATGCACCTTGTAATGATCAACAAATATTCATAACATCACTGTATTCAATTTTAACACAATTTGATAGATATTATGTAATCATTGGAGGTGATTGGAATGCTTACCAAAATCCGAAGTTGGATAGATCTTGTCCACACAAAGCATTTAGTAAGCATGCTGTATTAGCACTGAATGATATTAAAGAAGACTTTCAACTACATGACCCTTTTCACTATTTAAACAATGTTAATAGTACAAATAATTTTACATTTTATTCCCCATGTCATAAAATGTGGTCCAGAATAGATTTCTTCCTGATTTCAAGAACATTGATTAATTTAGAACCTATAGTTGTTATACATGCACGGTATTTATCAGACCATTCGAAAATTTCGCTGAGTTTTGCTAAGGAGATAAAAGATGCCTTGCGGCAAAGAGGCTGTAATTGGTCTCTTAACCCAAATCTGCTGAATAAGGAAGAAATAAAACAGGAAATTACAAAGTACCTTAAAGACTTACTGGTTAGTCTAAAGAAACAACAATATGCCCCAGATATTGAATGGGCAACAGTTAAAACACAAATAAGAGGGATCCTTTTGCAAAAAGATTCTTATTATAAAAAAATACTAAATAAAGATATTCAAAACTTGGAAATGAAAATTAAATTATTGGATCAACAACTGATTCGGAATTTTAATGAACAAACAGAGAAAGAACTATTTAAATGTCAGAAGGATCTCTTCTTAATACAAAATAGTAGATTAACATTCCAAGAACATAAGATGTTAGCGAGGTATGCTAATCACGTTCAAACACCATCGAGAGAGTTGGCTAGGATCATTAATCAATCAAAAACAACACTACAAATTTTGGAAATACAATTTAATAATAAAATATATTCTAAAACAGAGGATATTATTAATATTTTTGAGAAAATATATACAAAAATTTATGATGGGCAGAAGGATATGTCCTTGCATAGAATCTATGAACAATTTTTACAATCAATTAAGTATCCAAAAATAGGAGAGGATATTCAAAATGATTTAGTTAAACTGATATCTGAAGAAGACATAGTATATATAATTCAACATATGACATCACACAAATCACCAGGTCCTGATGGGATGACAGTGGAGTTTTATAAAAGGTTTGCGGATATTTTCGGTAAGATACTTTTAGTTATATTTAAGTACATAATTAGGAATACTACTAATGATCCTCATCTTAATGCATCAAAGACTATTTTTATACATAAAGCCAATTCAGATCCTCAAAACCCCGATAATTATAGACCGATATTATTAATGAATGTAGACATGAAAATTCTAACCTCTATTATAGCATCTAGACTGAAGGAAATCATGACTCATATAATATCCAAAGAACAGGCTGGATTTATGGCAGGTAGACAAACCAGTGATAATACTCTTACATTACATACTATGATAACGCATGTTAAACAAAATAATCTTAATGTCTATGCCCTTATAATTGATGCACATAAGGCCTTTGACAGGGTTGATGCAATTTTTTTGTTTGTTCTTTTACCTTATTTTAATATATCCCATGAATTTGTTCAAATGTTGCAAATATTATATAGTAATCCCTATACTACACTGTACATTAATATAAGCCTCTCCAAAAGAATACAGATTAAGACTGGAACACGCCAGGGCTGCCCTAATCTTTATCTGGAACCTCTGTTCTTATATATAAAGCAGAACGTCTATCATAATGTCCCAATAATTTATGGAACTAAAATTTTAATGGCAGCTTTTGCAGATGATCTTAATATTTATTGTGCATCTCCAATATCTGACACTGATAAATTATTGAAGGCTGTTAATGATTTTTCAGAAGTCTCTAACTACAAAATTAACTTGGAAAAAAACAATATTTTTCCTTTAAAGACACCTAAACCTTTTTCGTTATTGCCTTTGGTTGGGCAGGTAACATTTAAAGAAAAAATTAAATACTTAGGTATTGAGTTTTCTACAGATAATAAAGACTTCTACAATAATAACATTAAAACAATTTGGGACCAAATAATTTCCGATTTTGGGAGGTGGAAAAATTTACGACTGCCAGTACTAGCAAAAGTTTCAATTGTTAAAATGAATGTGTTACCATGATTACTTTATATTTTTAAGTCAGCCCAATTAATACTTTCGAAGACATTTTTAAAAAAAATTCATAAAGAATTGGCTAAATTCTTTTGGGAACCAAAAAAACCAGTATATCTTATGATAAATTAATGATCCCAAAAAATAAAGGAGGACTGGAGTTGCCTAATTTCAAATTGTACTACCTAATCGTGAACTCTAATAGAATTCTAAGAATTGCCAACTATGATACAACTAGTACTAAGTGGACACCAACTTGGGTGATTTTGAATTATAAATATATTTTAAAGTTAAATATTAATCCTAAAGCAATACCCTTTTTAGGTAAAGATACTTTGAAAATTTATGGGATTATTGAGCACATTAAAACAAACATATCTATACAAGATGTATTTCAATCTTTGGATCTGGTTCAGTATATGATGGTTTTTCAACCCTTTCATAGGAATCCTAATTTAAAATTGAACAATCAATTAATTGATCTTAGAAAGTTTCCACTAATAGTTAATTTAACTTTGATTGATATATATATATAAATATCTGGACCGGTCAGCCAATCAAATAAGACAAGAATTTAACTTACCTAAAAATTATCTTGTTATTTTGAGACAAATTAGCGAACTTGCTATGAGCTACTTTATAAATTTTAGACCTGAAGATGAAAATGTTAATAGATGCTTTGAGTTGTGGCAAGCCCTCCAACAGGATATTAAATATATAACAACAACAAATAAATTAATTAAAGAATTTAAATTTCATGATAAAATTCTGTTATCCAACTATTGGGAAGAGAAAATTTTAGTGACAGACAAAAGTAATACGTTAAAAGCAATTGACCTGACTATCAAATCTACTTTTCTTCAAAAATTGATGTATACCCAGTTAATGATATGGAATAATGCATATTATACACGCCTTACCCTGCATAAATTTAACTCTAAAAACTCTCCAACTTGTCCATACTGTAAAAATCAACCGGCTGATCTTCTTCATATGTTCTGGAGCTGTAAATGCATATATAAGCTTTGGAATTCCCTTAAGATTCAACTTCAGAAGATGGGTTACCAAAGTACAACGTTGTCATGGAAATTTATGATTCTACATATTCCCCTGAAAGAACTTCCTAGATCAAAAAGTACTATATATATATATTAATATTTTTCTGTTAATGAAGCTTTATATAGCCACTAATTGGTTAGACCCATCTAAAATATCTTGGGAAAACTTTAGAGTTTTGGCAACAAGGCACATATTAGCTCATAAACTACTTTTAAGTCCGCATAATAAAAACATTAATAACCCAAAAATTTGGGAACAGATATTTAATATTATATTAGCATAATACTTTTAACTTGAAGGTATTCACATTTATTTGTTTGCTTGGAGAGAATTTTGTATTTAAACTGTATATTACTGGAAATGTTATTAATTACTTTTTGTTTTTCCTCTATTCTTAATGTTTTACATGGAAGCATTCTTGTAAATATTATATATTTGTTTGGTGTGATGGTTAGTGATATTAGTTAGTAGTCTTTTGTTTTGTATTTTTTCTTTAAAAAATGTGTGTTTGTTTTTATTTGTGTATGAAAATAATATAACAATAAAGATATATTATGGGAAAAAAAATCACTGGTAGCATCATATGCCAACAACGGATTATTATTTCCGGTGATGTAATTTTCAAATCTCTCCAGATAGTTGGCAACTTTTTCGGGTTTATATGGTAATTCTACCAAGTCTTTTGCAAGCTCTGCCATCACAACAATGCAGCAAAATATAACTATTAAAAATATAAAACAAATGGCTGCCATGTGAAAAATTCTCCAAATAATTAACAAGGAAATAAAACAACAAGCGGAGATGGCAGAGCAATATGCTCTAAGTTGTCAGTTCAAAACAATGACTTAAATAAGTCAATGCTCACTCCAAAAAATAATGATAAAGCACAACCCAAACTTGGCAGTCTTCACTTCACCAAGAAAAAGAGTTCCAGACGGAGATAAAACAATCCGATTTATTAGTACATAAAAAGGCTAGCGCTGTCACCATAAAGGCTTCCTCAGGCCAATTATAGTGGACTTTTAATAATATGCTTACATACTCTATTCACTAGTGACCTCACTTCCGCTTTCAGAAAGTTGAAAACACTTTTTAGTCTTTTTAAGCTTTTTGAGCTGATTTGGTATTTATGTTTTGATTTTATATATCGCCGCTGACCTTATCGCACAGTGGCTATATAATTTTGATTTGCAGAGATAGTTTAACTCTAGTGTTTATGTAAATGTTCATGTAAATGTTTCACATTTTATTATTTTTAATTACATGAGTTTATTGATTTTAATTGACAAAGCGGAAGTGAGCATATTGCTCTGCCATCTCCGCTTGTTGTTTTAATCAAAATTGGTTTTAGCTTAGTTTCAACAAAAATAGATGATGGTTCTGTAAGCCATCCTGCTATAATCAGCCTCATGGGTGGTTCAGTGGCATGTTTATGTATCTTTGTTAACCCATGTAAGATAGGTAAATGAGGTTCATCAACATTTAAATATAAAAACAATTCATAAGTCAATAAACCAGTCATAAGCAGCTCATACATCTCATCTAAAACTTTTGAAATCATTTTTTAACATCAAAGCTTGTTAACTTGCATAAGCATTAGAATCAGATAAGTGTGCCAGCATACATGCCAAATAGTGAGAAATGTCAAGTATAACAATTGCACCGCCCTTGTCGGCAGGAAAAATTCTAATCTTGTCATTACTTGAAGCTCAAGCAAAGCCTGATGCCCATCATAAGTCAGCTTATAAAAATGCCTGCCTTGCTTACCTTTATTTTGTAGCAATTTCTGGGGATTGAACCCGCACACTTTTAAAAATGCTTCTAACATGGGTTGAAGGGGTGGATTAAAATAACTCTTTTTTTTATAAGCTTATTAATTTGAGACTCATTTGGAAATAGTAACTTTAGTATAACACCTTTGCAAAGAGGTGCAAGTCCAACATGACTTCACTAAAACCTGAGGAATCCGATGGAATAAAGGATAAACCACTATTAAGTAATGACAGGTGCAACTGAAATGGTAGAGATATGTATCACTAACGTTGCAACATTTGGACTGTCTTCATTCCGGACGTTCTCTATGATGCTTGTTCATGTGAGGGATATCTCTTCCTCCTGCTTCTGCCCAATGACCATTTGTTGTGTTGAAGCTCTCATTTCCTTAAAGGGACAGGAAGTGTCAGAGGTTCCAAAGGGTTTATAGGAGCCACTGTTTCTTTATCCCTAGCTCCTAACACTGATCTCGTAGTTATATTCTCATTGGTAGATACTGTTGGTTCAGTCTGCTTCAATGTTTCAATATTAGCTGTTTCAGGCTCTAGGAAGTCAGTCAATTAATTAGTTTTTATTATGGTTTGGTTTGGGGCCAACTGTAAAACACACTAAACCACGCAAGTCAGACAAGATGGATGGATGGACTGTACCAAAATCACCAGAAGAACACAAAAATAGTCCAGCATCAGAGAGATAGGAATAAATATTATTTTATTGTGGCAACCCAAAGCAAACTGGTTTTGGCAATAATAAAGCCTTCTTCAGTGCTATAACACATTAAATGACATATCCTTTAAATAGTAAAACACCTAATGAGAGTACTGATCCTAATGGTGCATACCAACTTAACGCAACAAAGCCCCCAGCCTAACAATCCAAGTAGATTCTTTTTCATTTAGAATATTATGCCATCCTGTTTTACACATTTTGTTACCATGGACTGCATCTATAATAGTAAAATGGAATTTGGCAGTGGTATGGGTCATAGTATGTTTATAAAGTGCAGTGGACATTCTTTTGTTTCTAATATCACTGAGATGTTCACTAATCCGAAATCTCAGTGGCCGAGATGTTTGTCCAACATAAAAAGCGGAACAAAAACGTGGCCAAATATATAACTCAGTCACTGCTGCAATTACCAAAAGTGCGAATTTGGTATATCTTTGAGGTATTATTACTAGTAAATTCCTTGGCTTTCAAAATGGAATACTGCCTATTAGTTTGTCTCCAAATAAAGTGACCTGTTGAGTGTTTGTTGAAGAGAAATACTTATAATGAGTTAAATAAGAATTTATAGTGCGGCCCCTGCAATAAGAGAATAGACATCGTGGTGCAAGTATATCAACTAATTTCTCATTGGCCATTAGTATGTCCCGATGATTATTGATAATGTTTCTGAATGTGTCTGTATTGTGTCCATAAGTAGTAACCAAACGAACAGGTTGGGGTGCTTGTTTACCCCTGTTGCTACACATGTCATGGTATTGTAACAATACATCCCTATCTTGTCCTGCTGCAAAGGAGCAAGCCTTGTGTATGTTATCGACTCGATATCCTCTGCTGAGAAATCTGATAGCTAAATACTTTCTGCCAGACGAAAAAGCTTGATCAGTATAGCAAATGTAGGTTATGGATGATGTGGGGAGGGTGGTGGCTGGTTGCATGATGAAGGGTATTGAATTGGGGAAATTTTCTAAAAGCTTCTGTCATGAGTGCATCATCACTATCCCGAATGATATTGATATCCACAAACGTAATATGATTATAGTCCCAATTCAAGGTGAATTGAATACCCCACTTATTTTCATTTAAGTATTGTACAAATTCCTGTACATAGGTTACATCCCCCCTCCACACCATCCAACAGTCATCTAGATACTGACGCCAGATGCTATTGTGTCCAAAAATATGTTCTGGCTGGTATCATAGATCAATTGCTCCTCAATGTATCCCATGAACAAATCCGCATAGATGGGTGCAAAAGATGCCCCCATAGCGGTGCCTCTAACTTGCCAGTAACACTTCCCTTGGAAGTAGAAGACGTGTTTAGTAAGAACATGTTCTTAGGCAGATTAATAGGGTGTTAAATCCCGTAGTGTATAAATTTGCTTTATCTAGCCAGAACTGAATGGCTTCTAAACCCGCCCAGTGGGGAATGTTCAATTATAGGGCGGTGACATCTAAAGTGCTTAATAGTCAACCTAGATCTAACTGAGTATCATTAATAATTTGTAAAAATTGAGTGGTGTCTTTGATCCTGGCACTAACCATAGATAATAGTGGCTGTAAATATTTTGTCAGGAAGGCAGATAATGGTTCCGTCAGAGATCCTCTACCCGATACTATTGGTCTACCTGGTGGTTGTGTAGGATGTTTATGTATTTTTGGTAATAGATATAGATATTGGGACTTTAGATCTGGGACTGTGAGTTGGTAACAAATATCTTGACTAATAATGCCTTCCTCCTGTGCCAGTTTCAAAAATTGATCAATATCTTTTTTAAATTTTAGTGTAGGTCTAGTGGCATATGTATGTAAAACAATCCATTGCATAGTTGTTGATTGGCTTCAGTGTGGTACATGGACCAATCCATGATGACTACCACCCTTCCTTTGTCAGCTGGTAAAATGACTAGATCATGATTATTACTGAGTTTGGTCAGAGCCTTTTGTTCCTGTTTGGTGAGATTTTGTTTGATATTGTCCTGTACATTGCCATTGAAGTATAAATCTTTGAGAACACATTCCTCGAAAACTGAGACATGTTTGTCCATGGGTGGCATGAAGTTGGACTTCCGAAAATGGAACCTAGTAGATCTTTGAGTTTGACCAGTGTCTGAAAAGAACAATTTGAGATTCAGGGTTCTACAAAAGTCATTAACATCTTTCACAAGAACATGTTCATTAACAAAAAAAGCAGGGACAAAGTTAAGGCCTTTATTCAAAAGTTTTATTTCAGTGTCAGACAGCGTCTGTGCAGAAATGTTGTGTATATTATTAATGGTGTTTAGTTTGTCAAAGTTGCTGAATGTTGTTTATTTGCTCTATTTGTTCTATGCTTCCTGCCCCCCCATGTCTCTTACCCCTAAAGGGTCATTGGTTGGTCTTCTCTTGGCATCTGGGGTCTCCTGGATTAAGATGGAGTCTACCTCAGTGGCAGATGAAGAATCATTGCCTGAAGTACCCCCATAGGAATTACCCTTGTTCCTCAGTATGGATCCAGGTCTTTTTCTTTTCTTAACCTGTTTCTGTCCTATGTCTTGGAAATTGAAACTCTTGTGTGTACTAAATGGTTTGCCTCTGTCATAATCTGAAATATCTCTATTGACTTTCTGTATCTTTTTATTTTTAAGTTGTTGTTCCAAAAAGGATAAGTCTTTGGCCAAAATATTCAAATGTTTAGTAAAGAAGGTTTCTCCTTCATAACCTTTGACCTCATCACAATTGTGTTTCACCTCCAGAATACATTGATCAATGGTTCTTTTATAATAAGAAGTGCGGGCATCAACAAACATCATGGAGGCCTTATGCTGGGCTTGAACCCAGTCTTATGTTAATAAATCACCTACCTGACTAACCAGGGGCTGCATCTGCACTCATAACCCACGTGGGGTAATATCTTTTACTTTGTAGGCCTTGAATAACTTCAAATGCCAGATGTTAGATCTTAACATTCTCATGTTTTTTGTGAGTTTCTGAAAAAGAGAATCACATAACAATCCGGATCATTGTTATCCATACTTGAGTTGTCTGGGCATGAAGGTCTTAGCCCAAAAACACCCAAGTCATTACGGTCTGCTGAAAGACCCTCCAATAATTTTAATAGATCCATGTTATATGGACACCTGCTGAATGCTAAACTATATTAAACCTATACCAAATTCAATTGTATCACTAAACTTTAAATTCCCTAGTTAGACTCAAAACCAGTATATAACTGAATTGTTAATTGGGTTATACACAATAGTTCAAATCAAAAAACATTAGATTAATTATAACTGATTCCTTAAATGGGCATGAGTTAATGTTGAACCAAACACATATATTAGATTCCTTTACCTGAAATACACAAATAGAGTTAAAAATTATGGTTACTCAAATACCAAATACAACCATATCCCACCAAAAGACATGAATATTAACACACAATAATGTGTGTCCCCAATAGATGTATATGTATATATAGACTAATACTCAGAACAAGCCAATGGTAAAGACCTACACTCTTAAAAATTTTCTTTTGTTTTAAATAACCAATGTGGTGTGTTATCCAATTGTAAATGATCCGGGTATGAGACTGATGCAATGGAACACCACAGAACAGGCTGACCTTCATCTCTTCCTTGAAAAAAAGAGAAAGATATATAATGCTGACTCTTTACATGAATAAATTGAACAAATATTATGTCCTTTCAATTTATGCTTATACCACACCTACGAGCTGACCGTCGTCTCCACCCATATTGTGTTCCTTAAGCAGTAAAATTACTGTAAAGTTGAAGAGCAGTCTCTTGTGGTCCCTGGCTCAGTAACATACACACGAATCATAAAGCTCCACACCACCCATCTGGTTTATAATACCATATGGTTGAAAATAAAATGTAGTGTCTATCCATTGGCATACCCTGAGGATACCCTTGTTTCAGACAGTATAAACCACAAATAGGCATGAATGGCTGTTATTAGTACAGAGAAACCCCTAATGAGTACCCCAAAAAAAGTCTGGTCAAACAAAACCCATGGTGTAATAATGTGTCATAAAGTACAACATTATAATGCAGCTCTAACTATTGAAGCAGTTGTGTATATAAAACCCATTACTAAAGATGGACAAACATATTTGGTATTAAACATTAACTATTAATATTAATAAACAAATCAACTGTGGAAAAGAAAAACAACATAAAACATCATGTTTATGTCATAGAAGTCCAAATACAAGAATGTCCAAGTTAGTTCGATGAATCAAGTTGTTAATTCTAGTCTCATATAACCCTCCGAAAGAGGTATGTGGGACCAACACAGAACTATAGTTCATAATTTCCAGTCTAATGGTCCTTGTTACCAAAACCACTGTCTGTTCTTTGAAATAAATGTCTCACATGTGAAGATTAGCAACTTACGATGATACTTTAAAAAAGTAAAGTCAGGCCCCGTGTATAAAGACCAAAGTCTGGAATCAGTGGTTGCTGATAATAACCAGACTTGGATTGTGCCCAATATCAGTTGACACCGCAAAAAGCACTTGTAATCCTTGATAGAAAATGGCATCTCACAAACAATCATGAAGACAAAAAAACTGCTTGTCGTGTATAAACACACATTGTAATATTCCACAAACTTGGATTCTGGCCACATACTAAGTCCCAAAAAACCCTTTTAAGCAATGCAATAGTCCATCAAATGAAAAATAATTATATTCGTTATGAATAAGGCCGTTGGTTTGGCCCAAAACAGTATATTTAGAAACACATATGTCTCAATTGCATAGACCATACATTGAAGGGCTCAGCCCTCAATACAATAAAAAGAGTTTAGACTGGTGTACCTTAATCTATTAGTATAAAAATCCATTCAGCCCCTCCACGATGATATGCAAGATAGCCGATATGCAAAATAAAGCTCACTTGTAAAGATTGGGCAGTAAACCAATAGCACTGTGTTTAAAGTAAACCCCAAATTCACCATATAGTCCAAACCAGAACAGGATGTCGAAGGAGCATTATACTCATCAATGTGTTCCAAAGGGTAACCGCCACTGTAGTAAATCCATCTGTCTCTCAGAAGTCCACAGCGCTGATCCAACCAACTGTAAAACACACTAAACCATGCAAGTCAGACAAGATGCACGGACTGTACCAAAATTACCAGAAGAACACAAAAATAGTCCAGCATCAAAGAGAGATAGGAATAAATATTCTTTTATTGTGGCAACCCAAAGCAAACTGGTTTTGGCAATAATAAAGCCTTCTTCAGTGCTATAACACATTAAATGACATATCCTTTAAGTAGTAAAACACCTAATGAGAGTACTGATCCTAATGGTGCATACCAACTTAACGCAATTCATTAAGGCCAGGCTTAAACAAAGCCCCCAGCCTAACAATCCAAGTAGATTCTTTTTCATTTCGGATAGTATGCCATCTTGCTTTACACATTTTGTTACCATGGACTGTATCTATAATAGTAAAATGGAATTTGGCAGTGGTATGGGTCATAGTATGTTTATAAAGTGCAGTGGACATTCTTTTGTTTCTAATAGCACTGAGATGTTCACTAATCCGAAATCTCAGTGGCCGAATGTTTGTCCAACATAAAAAGCAGAACAAAAATATGTGGCCAAATATATAACCCAGTCATTATCCTTTAAGACAATTAGAAAACTTGGCAGTTACACACCTGGAATCTTCAGATATGACTGACGTCTCATCCCTTCTGTCCCCCTCCACCTTATGATCAATCTGCTCCTCCGGAATCTGATAGTTCTCCCTCTCTGAGAGGGCAGGTGGAGGTGAACTTTCTCAAAACAACTACCCCTTCCCCCACATATACCACAAGTTACTTCTAGTACTTCTACTTACCCCCATGGATCGGTCTATAATACTAGTCTTAGACAATAACTGCCATCTATGTCAACAATATCAGATCAAACATTAATAAGAATTGCCAATAAGGGGAAACAGTTATATCATAAGGACAAACACAGATCTATTACAAAACATTATAGGAAAATTAAAATGATTTCCTAATAAGAGCTCTCCACCAAAAATTAACACCCTAAAAAATATCAAGCAAATAGTTATGCATTTCCCGATAATTATAGAGAGGAAAGAATATTGATAGCTAAAAATACTGAGGAAGAAACAGACTCAGATTCTTCCACTGATATTGATGCACCAAATACACAAATACACACATTGAGAGAGGTACCAAATCCTACAGCTGCTGGGACAGTGAAGCTGAAACTATCATAAGACTAGTGCACCCATGGACTGCAACAAATTTTCAAACTATGGCAGAGTCACTCCCACTGATTCAAGTACATTCTACTAAATATGCCAAAATGATAAAAGGACATGTACAGCTACAAAGTCCAACTATTGAAGACCTGAGAGCAGTATTAAAAGCCACAACACCCTCTGATATTTTCAGATAAATATGAGAAAAAATATTGTATAGATAAAAATATGCCTAAACACACAGATGATGGATTTCTTACCACTAGAAGTAACTTATTAAAAGCCATAAAAAAATATCAGGCATTCCATGCCCCCTAATACCTAACTGGGAAAGAATTAAGGCCATATTCCAGAGAGAAAACTCTTTTGATGCATATTTGGAACACATGATAGATGCATTTGAAGCATTTTCAGGGTGTCTGGAACCAACAGAAGGAGCAACAGCCAGTGGGTTGTCGGCTGCTTTTGTAGAAGGCTTATTACTTCCATTTCAAGAACAATTAAAAAAAAGCTTGCTTAAATTGGCCAACTTTAGGCATCATGTTACTCAAGCACAATATGTAGCTAATAAAATACTTAGAGGAGAAAAAGAGCAGAAGAAAAAGTTAGTAGATGTTCAACTCCAAAGTCCGATACCTACTCACAGGGGTGGGGGTGGGGAAGGGAAAGAAGGAATTGTGGAGAAAGAGATAAATTTAAGTTCTTTCAACAGCAAGTCACAGAACACTATCAGTATAATTGCTAAGCTCCTATGCCACCACAATTGCTACAGAGGAAACTGCAGTTATCTAATTGCTTTAATTGTGGTCAGCCTGGACAGTAGCAAAATAAATACCCACTTTCTCTACAATGAGTTTGGCAAATCTACTGTCACAGGAAACAGAGAGACAATTTTTCATGTGGAACACTGCTTGGCAATATAATCTAAATTGAGATGTACTGTTTATTGTACACTAGATGGTGTTTTTATTGATATTCCCAATAAACCATTAGGATTATTAGCACAGTGTAAAAAGATGGATCTGATTTTGTTAATCCTTGTTCATTCCCTACATATGGGTATCGGTTCCGACCTCGGAACTGAGCTGGCCATCTTCCAAGCTCACGCCAGCTACAAACTCTCGCGCTAAAACTCTTACCCAGGATTCCCCACTCCCTATTACCCCAGATTTTGTTTGCCACGTTGCCATTCGGTCGTGTCAAGCTACTTCTCTTGAGCTAAGTACAATATTTCTTGTCATTCTAGTCTAAAACAACTTTTTCTCTCAGAAAAGTTTCTAAATTGTTTTCTCTTACCTTATCGCATTTAGTGACTATCTCTTCTTAAAATTTTTCAATCTTTCTACCGCAAGGTATTTTCTTCTATACCATCGTTGGTAGACCCCTTTTCTTCATTACCTTTGGGTATTTCTTGTACCATTGCTGGTATTCTTTCTGATTTCATTCTTTTCTATCATGGATAAAAAAGGTAGTCCAGGATTTAAGAGATGTTCAGATTGTGGACATAAATTACCTACTTCAGATGCACATTCTCTGTGTGTCTATTGTTTGGGTGTGCCTCATTTATCAGTTGATCCGCCCTGTGGAATTTGTAAAAACTTCTCTAAGAGGACATTGTTTGAGAGGAAAAATAAATTGTTACTGAAGGGGCTACTCAAATCTCCTTTCTCAGAGGCTATTTCTGGGTCGGAGGCTTTAACCCCTCCAAGATCCCATAAGAAAAAGACTGATGATCTTTCAAAGGCCAAATCTTTTCCTTTGTCCCCGGCTGGGGACTCCCATCAACCAAGACCCAAGAAAGCTGTTTTCTACTTCGGATCTGACTCTTTTGGCTCCAGCGCTTTCAGTGCCTAGACCCTTGGCACCGAGGCCATCGGCGCCATCTGTGACTTCGGCACCAAATAGTGTGCCCTTTACCGTATTGGAACCAAGGGGCTCCTTGGTTCAGTCCTCTCTATTGGCACTGACTATCCTGTCAGCGTAGACTGTAACCACATCGGCTCCGATACCTTACCCGGAACTGACAACTCAGTTACTGACACCAATTTTTTTGGTCCCAGCCTCAGCACTGACCTTACTGTTGGTGCAGACCATGACTTCAGCACCAATGATTTTGTCTCATATGGCACCATTGTTTTCAGTGCAGACTGGTAATGTGGGCACCGAGCTTGTCCCATCTGTGGATAGACCTGACTCCCCCTCAGCTGTGTCCGTGAAATCCACTAGAAGCCTCTCTGAACATGACGCATTGTGTCTTGTGGATCTGGTGCTTTTGGCCAGAGGTATCCCACCCCCCCCAGGACCTATCCTTCCTTGGGAGGTGATCACCCTTTGCCAAAGACCCCATACGTATTCTCCTCCTTCATTGCCTTTGAAGCCCCTTGATATAGCACAGTCTTCCCCCTTTACGGTTCCCTTTATGGACCTCACTCAGGATCCGCAGTTGCCTTCATGGCAGGAGAGTTTTGCTACGACCCAAGATGTTAGCTGTGGTGTATGTAATTTGGTGTTTCACAGCCATCCAGGGACTCCGAGTCGGCAGGCTGAGCCACTTAGGGGAGGGGTGACTCCTGTCCAGGACACTCACCCCTCTTCAGGTGGACTGGCCTTCCAACTAATGGAGAAGGCTTGGAATCTGCTGGTGATACTGTGTTGTCAATCTTCCCACCCTCCTTTTGACCACTATGTACACAAGTCGCTCCTAGCAGACACCGGGCGCAAGGGCCTCAGGATGCACTCCCACAGGAAACCCCTTTTGTGTTGTCTTCCCCAGCTTCTCCCTCTGAGGAAGTTCATCGCAAAAGCTCATGCAAGAGGAAGCACATGGACTCCACAGAGGAGTCCCTTACTGAAGACATAGACTTTGATGATGGGGAAGGATCCCTCACTCACCCTCTGATGCATCCTCTGGTGATATCCTTGAAATCCTTAATCAGAGAGGTGACTGGCAGCCCTCTAACCCGATCTCTGAAGAGTCTGTGTTCCTTCAGGCCTTTTGCGCCCAGCCCCCTACATCTTGGGTTACTCCACCTGCCGATGAACTGGTCTGGCTCATCATGCAGTATGTGTTGAATGGTTTCTTACACCATTTTTGGCCATTCCCCGGAGGCCAGATAAAATTTTGTCCCCTCCTGCTACTGACCTCCATTGGTCCAAAGGTCTTCCTGTAGATGCTCTGGTGTTGGTGGCAGCAACCAAGAAGGACCTGGTGGAAGAAGAAAGCCAGACTGTCCATCCACCCAACAAAGAGTCATGGGCTCTGGACAGAATAGGGAAGCATACTTTTGCATCAGCTACCTTCACAATCAGGTCCCTGAATTATATGGCACACTTCACCAGGCTTCAAAGGGATTTAGTATCTGAGCTCTCTGAAACTTTGGCTGGTGCCGTGTCTGATGAGGTCCGTGACAAAGTGGCCTCTCAGATGGCTTCCATTGAATCGATATCAAACTCCTCCATGCACCTGATATCTCACGCATCAGAAGGAGCAGCTAGAGCGGTGAGTTCAGGTGTTGTTTTGAGATGGCATACCTGGATGCGCTTATGTAATTTTGTGGAACTCTTCAAGGCTTCCTTTCTCAATGCTCCCATTGAAGCCTCTTCATTGTTTGGACCCAAAGTTAAAAGCACACTGGCCAGATGTGAACAGGATGGTAAGACCCTTTCTGCTGTAGGTGTCCATTATTCTTCCCCTCAATGTGCTTTGTCCAGAAACCAGAAGAGTGGGAAGATATGGCACAAAAAGTCTCAGGGTCCTTTCCGTGACACACAGGCCGAGTTCTCCCCTAGAGGCAGAGGGGGAAACTCAAAGGGAAGATGCCCCTTTTGGGGCAGAGGGTGTCCATGTAACCAGGGCTCCAGGGACTCTTTTCCTGGTCAATCCTATCAGCGCTCCTGAAGAGTGGCCCAACTCCTTTCCTCTGGAGGTGGTTGGGGGTTGTTTCTCCTTGTACCCTTCTGCCTGGCTAACCATCACCACCGACTCTTGGGTATAAAGGATAATAACCAGAGGTTACCATATCCTCTTCTATCTTTGTCCTGCCCCCCCCCAACAAACTTACCCGACATTCCACCTAGTCAAAGGGAAGAAGCAGCACTAGAGATAGCAAAGCTGCTAAGAAAAAGTAATCCAAATAGTCCCTCCAGACCAGATAGGATCCGGATTTTACTCAAGACTATTTTTGGTGCCAAAGAAAACTGGGACTGGACACGGATTTTGGATCTCAGTGTATTGAACAAGTTTGTAAGAGTACAAAAACTCCGGATGGTCACAATACAGTCTATCCTCCCGCTTTTGGAAAAAGATGATTGGATGTGCTCGATAGATCTTCAAGATGCATACTACCACATAAAAGTGGACAGGCCATCAAGAAGATTTCTGCACTTCCATGTGGGAGCCAGTCACTACCAGTTCAGAGTTCTGCCCTTCAGACTGTATACAGCCCCCAGAGTGTTCACAAAGTGCATGGCAGTTGTCACAGCTCACTTGCGACTACAAGGATTCCAGGTGTTTCCATACCTAGACGACTGTCTCATCTCTGCCCCCACCAGACATCTATTGGAAGAAGCCCTGGCATACTCTCTCCTCATTTCAAAAAGGCTAGGCAAAACCATAAACTGGCAAAAATCCAATCTCACCCCATCTCAGTACACAGAATTCATAGGGGTCATATTGGATACAAAGAATTGCAGAGCATCCAATCCAGAGCACAGAATTCTAAGGATAAAGCAACAACTGATCCCAATCCTTTCAAGGGAGACATCCACAGCTCACTCTGTCCTACAGCTGGTGGGTTCCATGGCAGCCTCCATCACCATTGCCCCCCTGGCCAGGTTTCATATGAGGCTTCTACAATGGCTACTGTCTACCCAATGGTATCCTTTTCAGCATCCTCTTTCAGCCAAGATTCGAGTAACTCTCAGGTGCAAACAGGATTTAAATTGGTGGATGACCCACAACCCGTGACAATGGTCTCACCCCTTCTCCCCGCAGCAGCCCAGTGACCATGGATGCCTCCCTGATGGGGTGGGGGGGGGTTATGTCAGGGTCAGACAGTCCAAGGCACTTGGTCCGAATTGGAGGCCCAACTGCATATAAATGTTCTGGAGCGGAGGGCGGTGCTTCTGGCGTTGCAAGCATTCCCTCCCCTGCTGCCGTCTGGGACTATTGTGATACAATCAGACAACATGGCAGTGGTCTGGTATACCAACAAACAGGGTGGAACCAAATCTTATCCCCTTTGTCGAGAGGCCATGAGGACATGGCAATGGGCGATGGCTACCAACCATTTTCTTCTAACAACGCACATTCCCGGGAGTTCCAAGGTGATAGCAGACAGACTCAGCAGGTGCATTCTATAACCTCATGAGTGGTCCCTGAATCCCTTGATAGTGGCGGAGATCTTCCACCACTGGGGCCGTCCTTGCTGCAACCTCTTTGCATCCCCAACCAGCTACAAATGCAGCAACTACTTTGCCCTGATTCCCCCTCCGGGACAGTCACCAAGGGATGCTCTAGTCCACGATTGGCCCTCGGGTCTTCTTTATGCTTTTCCACCTCTTCCCCCTCATTCCCCAGTTTCTGAAGAAAGCCCGTCAGTTGAAGAGCAAGGTGATCCTCATAGCACCATATTGGCCTCGTCAGATTTGGTTCCCCTTCCTTTCGCCTCACCTGCTAGATCAACCATGGATCCTCTATCCAACCCCGGGGTTGATCTCCCATCCGCAGAATCTGATTCATCCCAACTTGGACAGCCTGAAGCTCACAGCTTGGCTCCTCCAATTCCCCTGATTGCCAGGCAGAATGATCTTTCTTTACCAATACGGGACATTCTTATTGCATCTCATAAGTCTTCCACTAGAATTACTTATCTAAGCAAGTGGAAAAGATTTACCTGTTGGCTGAAAGAAAAGCAAGTAGATCATTTTTCAGCATCAGTGTTGATAGTACTAGAGTATCTAGCCGATCTATTTCAGTCGGGTCTATTGGCCTCTACTATTAGAGTTAATTTGGCTGCAATATCTAATTTCCATGAGAGTGTCCAAGACTCCTCTCTTATGTCACACAAATTATGCAAGACCTTCATAAAAGGTGTGAATCATCTGAAGCCTCTTTTTAGAGAACCTATTCAACCATGGAACCTGTGATTAGTTCTACAAGCTCTGACACTGCCACCTTTCGAACCAGCTTCTGCATGAGACCTCAAATATTTGTCATGGAAAACCTTGTTTTTGGTCACCATTACTTCTGCCAGACATATCTCTGAGCTTCAAGACTTATGCATCAAGAGTCCATACTTGATTTTTTATAGAGATAGAGTGTCTTTGAGAACTAATCCTTCCTTTCTACCAAAAGTGATCTCTGAAATGTCCATTAATCAAACCACTGAATTGCCAGTTTTCTTCCCCAATCATTCAAACAGAGGAGAGCATTGCCTACATACCCTAGATATTTACAGGCAAATTCGCTTATACTTGAATAGGACTAAGGCCTCTCGTAAATCAGACCTGTTATTTTTGGCCTATTCTGGACCTAGATTAGGATGTGCTGTTGCTAAGGTCACATTGGCTAGATGGTTGAAAGACCTTGTGACCTTCATTTATACACAACATAATATTCCTTTGCCGACTACCATCAAGGCTCATTCGACAACGTCGGTGGCAACTTCTGCTGCCTTCCATGCCAGAGCTTCTTTACATGACATCTGTGCAACTGCAACCTGGGCTATGCCTCATACCTTCCTCAGTCATTACAAATTGGATTTGGCCTCCAGGGGAAGAGCATCTTTTGGTTCTATGGTGATCAGGAATGTCCTCCCATGACAGCCTTCCAGGAATAGAGGTAGCTGGGGACTCTGTCCCATACATAAGGAATGAATGAGGATTAACAATATCAGATAAAGAAGTTATGTCTTACCATAATGTTCCATCTGTATTGTTGATCCTCGTTCAGTTATTACGACCCTCCCTCCTTCCCCCTCCTGTGGCTTCTAGTGGATCTCACCATCCATTTTTTTAGGTCATTTGACTAGAGGTAGCCTCTACCTTCTTTTGACTTGCAAACTCAATCTGAGGTAACAGGGAGAGGGGAATTCTGGGTAAGAGTTTTAGCTCGAGAGTTTGTAGCTGGCGCGAGCATGGAAGAAGGCCGGCTCAGTTCCAAGGTCGGAACCGATACCCATACGTAATGACTGAATGAGGATCAACAATACAGATGGAACTTTATGGTAAAACATAACTTCTTTTTATAGACCTATTGCTTATTTTAGCACAAATCTTTATCCTGTATCAGCAGGACCCTCACTGCCCTATAGCGGTGGTTGTGATGGTGTGCTTAGTAGAAATGGTGGGTGCTGTGACATGGTCATGAGACCTATGTGGCTGTTCCACATTTTGTAGAACCATTGTTACTAAAGACTAAGATGTAATACTTATCTGCAGCATGATTGTCTAAATATGAATTGTCTTTACTTAATAATCCTTCTTTACAGATTGTTTGATGTCCACCACTTAATCTTGCTTCCTTAATCCTTACAGTAGATGAAGGAGAACCCCATAACTTGGCTGATATTGTTAAGTCTGACTGAATTCAGACTTGCTTGTTTTTGTCAGCAGCTCGTGTGTTCAAAGAGGAGGCAGAGTGCTTGCAACAGCCTTTTCCATTTGTACTCAGGAGAGAATTTTGCTAAACAGACAGCTAAATGGAAATGTCTGTTCATACAGCTGAACTTGTGGATATTACTGAAGCCTTTAAAATTGTCAAAGACATGTCAGTTACTATTTTGTAGGCTCATGCTATGCCTATGGGTTACTTCATAATTTTGGGACACTTTAGAGAGAATGAGGGCATTTGACCTCAACAGGGACTATTATTAAAAATGCTGTTTTTCCTTCATGAACTACTGGTTGTATTATTATTATTACCAAGAGTAGTGCCAGTGGTCAAGTGAGCTGCACATAAAAATGATGACCCTTATATTGCCAGAGGCAATAATTTTACAGATATGGCAGCAAGACAAGCTGCTTTGTCTTATCTTCTTAAGGCTTCATTTTTGCAGCAGTTTCATGAAATGAACAGTAATATTTCTTTGCAGGAACTGGTTTCTTTTCAGAATCAGACTGAGGATTTTGAGCAGGTGAGGTGGGTAAGTAATGGCTACAGCCATTTCTGGAACTTTTACGCTGCCACCCAGATGGGCGACTAGTAGCACCAAAAAGTTCTTTACTTGGTGAAAGTCTACCACTTAACTTTTCATTTGGACAAAAAATACTTAAATAGATTTCAAATGATTGGCGTGTCCCTCACCCTTCAGAATTCACTCATTATCTTGTTAATACATGTACTATCTGTTTAGAGCACAATGTTTCAAAGACTGTACTGGCACCAGTACTGAATGTACTTGTTGTAGTAGATACTTTTCCTGGATAGGTAACCTACCCTTGTGCAAAGAGTGATGCCAAAACGTTCTTATAAGAACTAATCCCAAGATTTGGTGTTCCTTGTTGCATTGAGTCAGATCAGGAAGGACACTTATTTTGTCAGTTAATACAACAGATTTGCAAAACATCTAATGTCAAAATAAAATACCATTACCTATACAGGCCACAATCCTCAGGTATTATAGAAAGGGCAAATCAAACAAAACATGAATTGATAAGATGTGAGGAAACAGGACACAAGTGGCCAGAAGCTTTACTGTAGGTGTTATTTAGTATAAGTGCAGTTATTACCACCAAAAGCTATCCCGACATGAAAACTTTATGCGCAGACCCATTAGAATGCCTGCTCCCTCCATAAGAATTTGGAATAGCATAATGTAGACAGGACTGTTTTTCTGTATTGCAAGTATCTCTCTCTGTTCTGCTTTGCAGAAATCATAAAACTGTGTCTGAGGCTTTGAGACAGCCAACAGACAGAGAGCAGCATGAATTGCAGTCTGGAGACTTTACTTAAATTAAATCATATTCTAGGCAGAACTCCTTATACCCCATATAGAAAGAACCTTACCTGGTCTAGCTTACAACTGCTACCATCATTCAATATGAAGGAATGCCCACCTGGATCCATGTCTAACATGTCAGGAACTACTGGATGCATTGTGAAGAATACAGGCAAAATGCCATAAATGTTATCTCATGTGCAACAGCAGAACCTATTGCAAACCACAACAGATGACAAACCAAGTACACCATTGCATTCAGAAATAGATTAAAGACTTGTCTACCCTACCATCCAAACTAAATCCAGAAGTGAATTATAGCTGTGGAGATCAAGTATATCCCTGGTTACTAAGATTGGTTGGGTTCTTACTATATAGGTCATGTTATTCCAGTTATCCAACATACAGACACTTTATCTGATGGAAAGATTTGTAATGCTCATCTTAGGAGAGATACCAAAGACATTCTGAACCCAACTGGAAAGATAGAATCTTCTTGGGTTTATCATGCTGTTCAAAAGTCTGCCTTTAAAGGACTTCCTCACATGGATCTCAGTGATGGTATTATTTCTGGAGCAGGAATTATACCTGCGTATAGGTCAGAACATTGATAGAAAACTAGATATTGAGAAAATAAATCAGAACTCAAAACCATTTCATCTTCCCATTGGGCTAAGACCAGATTGGTGTAGCTATTGGCACAAGGTGTGCCCATAGCTATGCAATTGATCTTGTGCCATTAGCTACACCAATATGGTCTTAGCCCAATGGGAGTACAACTATTGAGCTCCTGGATATTCGTGTTACTGGGCTATCAGATAAATCATTTAGTACAGAATTATACAGAAAGGATTGTTATAGGAATACTTTACAGGTGAAGTATGCATCCAAAATATGTGTTTGATAATGCAGTTAAGGGCCAAGGAATGTGCATATCAAGGCTTAATGCCAATGACTGAGGTTTTGCTAGAGATATTGGTATACATAAGGATACTTTTATTGAGATAGGCTATGGGCCTGAAGAAGTTGAATATATGCTCTCACAAATACAATCTCTTAGAGATACCAGGGTTAAACCTTATTTTTCATTGAGTGAGGGAGGTAATAGAACTATAGGTCTAGATAAAACTGGTAATATTAAGAAATTTCTTGCATTCCCCTTGTTTTATACAAGCAATGTTAATTAAGTTACAGATATTTTTCATAGGCATTGGCGTTTGCTACTTACTGATGAGAAAATTAGGAACTTGGGGGATAAATCTAATTTTTGTTTCAAAAACAGAAAATCGACTAAAAGATTATTATGTTATCTGAACAGTAAAAATGGACTGAATACCCATGAAGAAGTTATTGGTACTCATCTATGCATGAGATGTAATTTTTGTCAGTTTATTGATAAAAGTAATTGTTTTGTACACCCTGATTTGGGGGGGGGGTATGTTTTTAAAATGAAGGCTAGTCATGACACCAGGAATCTAGTGTAGCTAAGATACAGTATGATATGTATGTCGTTCTATGTTGGTAAAACCAATAGAACTCTCAGAGAATGTATTAGGGAACATCTCTATAATACTAGGACACCAACATTGATGCATTGGCTAAGCATGTTGTTAATAGTGATAGTAGACAAGTTTTTAAATTTTTAATGATAGAAAACATCTATGAAAGCACCCAGTTAGATCATATTAAAAATTTAACTGAGAAATTAGAACTATGTTGGATAATTAAACTTAGTGCAGCTAGTGGGTTGGGTCTTAATGGAATGATTTCTTTGAAACCCATCCTGAGGGCACAAGATTTACCTTTAAAACGTATGTATGTGTATAATTTTGGTAACTGTCTCTTTAAATGAATGTATTGTGATGAGCCTAAGTAAGATTGCAATACTTTGTATCTGGTTGGATGTGAGAGATATAAGCTGATTGGGTGAAAAGATGGGTGACTCGATTTGTATTGGATATAACTATATATACCTCTGTTTTTGAATTTTATGATTTTAATGGTCTGATGAAGCGATCAGTAGGATCGTGAAAATGCTAACCTTACAATAAAGTGACTCTGGATTCAGCTGTGTGTCAGCGCACCTGGTTCTATTCTGTGTATAATCTACTTATTGTTGAAGGGGCCACCGTTTATCCTCAGCTGAATGGTTCTTTTGTGATATATACCTTTAAGTGTTGTCTTGATTGCATAGGTAGACACAAATTTATACCTTTGTTATTACATTTGGGACTAACAGCAGACATATCAGGCATATTATACAGAAAAACTGGCAAATTTACAGTATGAAAGTGAAATGAGAGACCTAATAAGTGCTGGACCTGTAATTATGTATTGGAGGGGTAGAAATTTGAAGGACTTGTTTGAAAGAGTGGCTGAGTATAAGGAGGAAGGGTTTACAAAGAAACGTGGGTGCTGCCCATATTGCCCCTATGTTGCAGTGATTGTTGAGACAGTGATTAATGGTTTTAAATTTAAACCAGAGGAAATGTTTCACTGTTATTCAGAGAGGGTGGTATATTGCACCTAATGTGTTTTATGTGCAGGTTTTTATATTGGTAAAATGGAGAGGAAATTAAAAAAAAATGTATTTATGAACATCTTAGTGCAGTCAGGAAAAAAATGATGGCACCAATGCCCTAGCGAAGCACTGTATGGATTTTCATGGGCATTCTTTTAAGTTCTTTGTTCTGGATTCAGTGATGGTTGGTGAAAGGGGCGGAGCATGGTCACTACATCTAGAGAGGAAAGAATTGTCCTGGCAATTACGTTTAAGGGAGGGCTAACATTTGGCCAGGTCTCAATAAATATATTTTTATCAACAGTATTTTTAAGTTGAAGACACTGGAAAGATGACCTGATTTATTTTAATATTCATGGAAACATATAAAATTAAACTAAATTGAGTTGTTTTGAATGATGTCTTAAAGTCAACACCTGTTTTTTGTTTTTATATTTAACATTTATGCTACATATTTAATTTTTGAAAATGTTAATTTTATGGTTTTTAAAGGTTTTATAAATATTCGTGGATATTTATTGATATTTACAAATATTCATGAATATGCATGCAGAGATTTGTTCTCACAAGCTGAAATCATGGGGGGTGCTTTTTGTATGAAGCTATCACTAATTGAAGGTATTTAAGCATGAACAGATTTCTTTTAAACTTTCTGAAAAAGTTTCTATTGGTAGAAACAAAAGCACTAATTTTATGTGTTTTGATTAAATAAAGTGTTTTTTTTTATGGATAAATGGACTTAGAATATTGGATTTTACATTTTTGTATCCCACTGGAGTATTCACATTTCCTGCCTTCCGATCTGCTTTTTTTCAGTTTGTGGACATCATTGATTGAATCAGGCAAGTCTCTGAATCGGAGTCAGGAAACACAGTTAATTCTGCTGTAGAAGGTATTTAACAGAGTAAGGGAGGTTACAAAGAAATGCCTTAAGTAAGGACCTTCCCTATATTGTATCTGTTCAGTTTGGTACTTCCTTATTAGTACAAGAACATTTTGTTGCTGTTGATTTATGTTGCCTTAGAGTGAGCACAGCTGCCTCCACTCACCATACCTTGTTCCCTTTCAACTGGAGCTGATTTATTACTCGACAGCTGTGCCCATGGACACTCTCCTGTCTGTCTCATTTTGAGGCACAGTGACCTGCTATTGCACTTGTGGCTGCTGTCTGCCACATATATCTCACTCCTAACTCTCTATCTACATCTTCACATTTGGGCTACCATTGTTCTATCTCCTTTAGCACAGTCATACAGCTATTTGTCATGTTGTACATTTCTGTCTCCTGCTAATACCATCTTCACTATTTTGTGTGCCAATTCTATCCATCCTTTTCCTTTTAACTTTTAAGTCTGCCACTGCTGTTGCTGTTTCCTAGTATGGTAAGACATTTTACTTACCTTATGATCAACCTGACTGATTACCTTCATACAGGAACTAGTTTGATCCCACTTGGCTTTGCATCACTCTTCCCCTTGTTCCTTTTCCCACCCACCCCTGACATCTCTTCCTTTATACTAGCCATATCCTTCCCATTCCAAATTCAAATCTATCAACAGGACACATCACTCTTCCCATTTACAACAATTTAACACCCATCTGAATAATAACTATTCATAGGCTGTCAACCTTCACAGGCACATAAACTTTATATATATATATATATGGTCTTTATAACATTACACACTTATAACTCCGACTGACTTCAAATATCATTGGTACTCCTCCATCGCCTTTCACATTACTACATAATTAGAACTATTGATTAGTAATATAACTCTATTTTTTCAACTTTGTTCCCTTTATTAACTTTACCTGTGCTTCTCTCCACTTCATACTATCCCCTCTATATTTTCTCTCCTCTAAAAGCAACAAAATTTCAAACATGTTTCTCCTAATATATCTGTTTCTACTGCTACTCACAGTTTAACAAGCTATCACTGTATACTATACACCTCTCCTACTACAATTTACACAGCGTATTATGAAATTAACAGTAGCTATACCAATATATCTCCCTACCTTTTTAATCTCTCACCCTGCCTTTATTTTCAACACAAAATACTTCATTATCACAATACTAAAATAAATAAATAAATAAATAAAACTCATACAAGACTACTATAAATCTTTAGAGAAACTCTCAGTCCCACAGTTTGATGACATCATTCCTAGCCCATGCCCTGGAAAACTAATCTATTAAAAAACATGCCCCACAAATGTGCAACATTACTAACCATCCTTCAATCACCACCTCACACTATTCTAATAACCCACTGTGCTGTCATACCATTAAACCAACAGCCATACGTACTACTAAAACCACCACATCGAACCCCTCAACCCTTCATTCTCCCACTGGTCTACCAAAAAAAAGTTTAGGATTATCACTATCAGCCTGTGTAGCATTTGTAACACATTTACTGGACTACATGCTTGGATATCATAATATACTTCTGATATATTCTTGCCATCACAGAAATATTACATAAGCTTAGAATTAAAGATTCTGAACTACTCCTTCCAGGTTAAATTATCAGAGCTTATAGACTCAAATGAGGTGGAGTAGCCTTTATTTGTCCAAGTTCATATCATCTCTCTCCCTATTTGCACATTATCCTTAAATTTCACAATGTGGAAATACATGTATCACCGCTAATGCTTAATATAAAAAATCCCTATTTATTGTCACAGTCTATATCCCACCTGGAAATAATATTACAATTTTAGAAGAAATCCTATCTTGGGCATCTAATAACATACTTTATAAAATATACTGGGAGATATAAATATTGACTGGCAAAACCTTACATCTGACTATTCCTAATCTAATGTAAACTTTTATGGTTGTACACAGCTTATCAACTCACCCACTAGATTTAAAAATACCAGTAGTAAAGGTTCAAGTCTAAAATGGATACTGATCTCTGACCCCGTAAATTTACAACCTCTGGACCTTGTCCAAACTCACTTGGTGACTACCTCCCTGCCTATACCCATATAAATACTATCCACCAACCTAATACTCGCCAACTTAAAACATCTCAAAACCTTTCTAAATTCAGTAAAGACTCCTTCATCAATACATTGAAAGTCTTTAATTGGTCTTACCCAAAACCTCTCCCACTTGATAAACAAGTCAGTACATTTAATACCTTATTCTTAAATAACCCAGCTCCACAAAAAAAGGTGAAAATGAATCATTCTCCAAGGCTCACTATTCAGACAAAAACTGCAATGTCTAATAAACCATGGAAAGAATGTATCAGACATAAAACTCCCTATAACCTGCAACTATATATATATATATATATATATATATATATATATATATATATATATATATATATACATACATAATTACACAATCTGAGTTAAAAACAATATTATAGCCATTGAATTCAAAAAGAAAATGACTGGACATCAATACAGAACCTGTTATATTCAGTCTCAGATAAGGAATCCAGCCCTTCTGTTGTAAGTCTCCACTAGAAATTGTACCCCTTTCAATATCAATACCTATTTCATAGAAAGCATCGCCTCCCTAAGAAATCTTTACCTCCCATCTATTGTTTCTGCCCCACCCACAATAACATCCAGTCCCAGTATTCTTGTGAGAAATTGGGTTAGACCTAAACTAACACTTTACATACATCACACACTTAACCACTTCCTCTACTCCCCCTCACCTTCCACTGTCTATATCCATTGCTAGTGGCTTCCACAACGCACATTTCCGTATCATTGATAAAAAAAAAAAAACTAAAGGTTGCTGCTGATGTTATAGCATACCCAGTGTCTATCATTATCAATAGACCAACAGCTGAATTCCTATGTTGCCTTATTACGGAAAAACGTCATATACTATGTCAGTTCATAATTGTAGCATCTCTGCTGATGTCTTCAACATCTGCCATATTGCAGTGTTATCAAGTCTCTGAAAAATTCTTGAAAAATGTATTCACAAACAACTCACAAACAACTCCTCCATTATCCACTACTAAAAAATCTCTTAATATTCACCCAACATGACTTCCACCCACCACACAATACAACTACTGCTCTACTATCATTCAGTGATGCTATAAACACATTTCTCAGCAAACTTGTTTCTCTCTATTCCTTGACTTTTCTAAACTATTTAATGCAGTTTCCCACCCTAAATTTGTGTACAAAATGCCTCAAGTATGACTATCCCCTTCTTCGTTACAGTGGTTTAATAGCTATTTAACTGACAGACTCCAGCCTGTAAACTGGCAGACTGCCCTCTCTCCCCCTACTTTTTTTTTTAATGTTTCCAAGTCTTTTGGGTTTCTAATACCATGACAGGATTGGACACCATTAAGATAAACTATGATTAAAGTTCATGAAATTAGTTTTGTTTCAATCTTTGAAGTTAGCCAAAAGTGCTCTTCGCAGCACTTGCCATGTGCCCAGAACTGACTCCTCTTGCAATTCATACGGAGTAACATATACAATTGTAAATTCTTTTTTATGAGGTAAAATGCAGCATTTATTCCAAACAGGAAAAGAAATCACAAAACTTTCGGGATCAACTCATCAGTGTGTAAAAAAAAAAAAAAAAAAAAAGAGAGATCAAATGCCTTCATTTAAATAGTAAATTCAAACCATAAGACTAATCACATGACACAGTTGTGTTAAGCATTTCAGTTTAAAGACATATATACAGGTAAAATGATTAGGCTTATGGTTTGAATTTACTATTTAAATGAAGGCCATTTGATCACTTTTTTTATACACTGATGAAGTGTTGATCCCAAAAGCTTTGTGATTTTTTTTTTCCTGTTTGGAATAAAAACTGCATTTTACCTCAATGTTTCCAGGTTTTGGATTTTTTTACTATTATTTTGCATTTTGTATCCTGCCTGGTTTACCTACATGCTGTTCTTATTTCTTTGGATTTTTGAGTATCCTTATTCCACATTGCCGTAATTTCTGCCTATAAATACTGATATTTTATGACTTTATGTCTCTCTCTATGTAAGACACTATAATCACTGGGTGTAGCAATTTCAATGATCAATGCTACTGTTGTTTTCTTTTCATGGGCTACTATATTTGGTTTTCTTGCATCTATTTTTTGAACTGTTGGTAATAGGTGATCCCATGTGATTTAAACTCCATTATTTTCTGTAATGCTTTGTGGCTCATGTTTCTAGTACTTCTCAGCTACATCAGTATTATAATGTTTGCACAATCCCCAATGCAACAGTCTTGCCACATTATTGTGCCTTTCAGTACACAGACCTTCTGCCATTAGTGTATCACATTCAGCAACCAGATGTATGACTTTCTAATTCAGTTTTACAAAACCTGCAATTGTGTATTTATCTGACATGTTCAATGGACTTTGTAAACCACCATGTAAGTAGTTCCCTATCCTGGGTCACCAATATTAACCTTTTGTTTTTGTAGTTTAAATCCACCTTTCCTTAACCATTCCTGCATCCTGATCACCATGAGGTTGTTCCAGGAGTTTTCTCTACTTGCAGCTATATCTATGCATTTTGCCCATTTCTTTCTTTCTCATCTGATCCTTCACCTTATATTCTTTCTTTTGTTTTTGGAACATTCAGTTGCTGCCTGATTTTTGTTATTTCTCATTTGATTTCCATTTCCGCTTGACACCAATATGCTGCTGCTAAACTAAGCAGGAAGACATCAAAACTTGTGCTCCTTATGTTTTAAAACTTTCACTGTGTGTGCATCTTGTGAGGTCAGCAGACATGTATGCAGTCCTACAATTGCAGATCTATATATGTAATCAGTTTTGAGGAGGACCATACCTCCTTCACTATGGGGAATATATAATCTTGGTATACACTGATTTTTATAGACCATTTGATAATCATGAAGCATTTTTCTTGTTTTCTTGTTCAATTGATCCAATACTTTTTGGGGGCAGCCAATCACCCCAAAACTGTAAGTCAGAACAGGAGGAGCACATTGGTTTATAACTTGGACTTTGTCCTAGGTGTCAGGGCTGTTTTCGATATTAATATCAGTCCTCTAGAATATTCCTTACTAAGTTTTTATTGTTGATCCTTCATCAATTCCCAAATATTTATACACTCTCACCTGCTCAGATTCCTTTATATCACATTCCTGTCCCAGATTGATATTTTCTTTGTTCTGCAACTTTCCTGCTTTAGGTTGCTTTTGCACGTTTGTTAGATTAAATGACATTCTTATACCATCTGAGAAAGTTTTGACCAATTGCAGTTGTGCTTTCAGTTCCTCATCTGATAAACGATGCAGTTTTAAATCATCCAAAAAAAGAAAAGTCTTTACACGTTGTTGTTTTTTGGGAGCCAAATTGTAACCATGACCAACTCTTTTTGTTAAGTAGACAACTTAATTGGTTAAAGGCAAGTTAAGACAAAAGAGCAATTGTGACAAAGGCTCCGCCTGGAATATCCTCCATGAATTTTTATCCCTGGGATAATAATTTTCCCTTTATCATGGCTTAGGTGCAAAGTGGTTTGCCACAGTTTTATGATCACTGTAATGTAATCAGTCAGTGTAAGGTGTATCTTATACATTTGT
Source organism: Protopterus annectens (assembly GCF_019279795.1). Lineage (NCBI taxonomy): Eukaryota > Metazoa > Chordata > Ceratodontiformes > Protopteridae > Protopterus > Protopterus annectens. Next base: position 440,689,658 of record NC_056745.1, read on the forward strand.
AAGCACTCTTTTACCCATGAATGTGGAATGCTGTGAAATACTTTTTTGTAGTCTATTTAACTGACAGATTCTGGTCTGTAAAATGGCAGAATGCTCTCTGTCCCTATCTGCATGCCTCCACTGGTGTGCCCCAAGACTCTTTTTTTGGTTCCCTTCTCTTTAATATCTTATCAATGTGTATACCTTCACAGATCAAGCCTCTCTTATACAATATGATTCAATACTTCTTTGTACATCCAATAACCTGCCTCAACTCCTCTATATTACACAAGAAGCTTTTTCCCATAATGTCCAACTACTACTCAACCCTAAAAAAACAAAAGCAACCCCCCCATAAAGTTACTACTTCTTTCCCCAAATCTCACGTCTAACAAAGCACATTTCAAAATGTTTTCACTAAATAAAACTGAAATTGAAGTAGTCCCCCATACAAAATATATTAGCATTTTTATAGATGATAACCTTAAATTTGACCTGCATGTTCAAAATAGCATAAAAAACTAATTAAAATGAGGGATTATCTACAGGAATAAACACTTCCTTGGCAAGACCACTAAACCACTCTTCCCACTACTTACCTTCTCCCATCTTTCTTATACAGTGCAGCTATCCTAACCAACCCTCAAGCTACAGGTATATCCCACAGACAATATCACTGCTCTGGACCAGACTCCCCATTCACATAAAACAAAGTTCATCCATGTTCGTATTCAAGCACAACTTGGATCTATGGATGGGAAACAGAAAACTTAGCTCAGGACTGGCCGCTGCACTAATAATGGACAGAAGCAGCTCCTAAATGCTTTATTCCATGCATGGTACCCTCAAATTATCTATGGTGTGATCCCAGTTATTCTCATTAGAGGCAATATATAATTATAGTCCATGAGATGGGCAAGGTCAAACTCTAACAATATCGGATTGATTAATTCAATCACAAAAGAGAAATTGGCTAGGCTTAAAATATCCTGCAAGAGCAGCAAGCCTAGTGCTTACCTGTGAATCTACAGTCTAAAATAAGTTGGAAGCATGCTATAATAAGGTTGCAAAATTTGCCACCAGGAAACAATACCACATCCACAACTATACTGCCCTTAAGGCACTGAATTGGCTCATACTGCCTCACCATTTAGAGTATATAGAGCTCATCTCCACACAATATTATTTACAAGGTGACAACTGACCTGCTTTTAATCCTATTCTTCATTCTTCATTCCTACCACCCTAATAGACCACTTTAGTATTATGAACATCTTCCAAAGTATCAGTCAACATTTTACTGTATCCATTATTTCTTCTAAAAGACAAAGCCCAGGATGTTATATTTCTGGTATTCTGGGTGGAGATTCAGAAGTGGTCTGTGGCTGAACCCTTGTGAATCTTTTGTACAGCTAGCAGCCTCAGTCTTTACAATGCCTCTGCTTATCTCAGTATGAGGGTGCTCCAGTGGTCATCTGAGGTGCCATTGATTGCACAGCCATCAATACCCTCAAAGTGGAGCGGCTTGTGTTGTCAGAATATTGCTGTGGGTCCCAGGATTGTAGAGACTTACTATTAGTCTATAAGTGGTGTCCCTTTGCTGCTGCTAAGCTTGTCACAAAAAATTATGATGAGCTCTTTACTGGGAGAGGGCTGGGGGTGCATATAGGATCATTTCTGGCTCAGGGTTTTAAAAAAGTGCCTGGATCTGGATACTCCACTTAAACATATTAGAGATAAGGATAGCTCTGCTCCCTCTCAAGGCACCAGATTAAGAAATGTAACCAGAACACTCAGAACCATTTATGCTACAGGCAGGCTACCAGACAGTCATGTGGAACTTAGGCAAGAGAGAATGGCTCTTATGTCCTCTGTAGGATGGTGATATGGGCCTATGATGCATCACCTATGCCATCTTCCTGGTGATAGCACATGTCCCAGAAGAGGTGAAAATCATCATAGCACATAAGCCACAGCTCAGATACACTCCTAGATTTCACATTCAGAGAACCCTGCACTTATACAGTGTGTTGGAAACAGATCACCCGAGAAGTCAACATTTTTCCTCACTAGCAAATGTAGACCTCCAGAGATTCACTTCCCATCAGCAAGGCATGTGTGTAGTGTAGCTTATCTCTGGTATAGACAAAAAGCTTCCAGCATACTTTCTAGCTTTCACCTTCATCTCACATCTGTGATTCAAGTTCTGGAAAGAATGACTCATTCTGAAAAGTATGTTTAAGGTGCTCAGGTCTCAAGCCACTCCAGAGACCATGTTTGTTGAGGGAACAAATGTTTTGAATAAATGGGAGGAGAGACATCTACATCTCAGGTCCTGAGTGCTTCAGTAAACATTTGACTCATGTTTGATTCCACTAGCAGAAATTTCAGAAGTTTTAAATGCTGCTGGGACATCTTCAGCTCAGAACATTCTGTGAAATGGACATAGTTCTGTCTATGAACAGAGAATTATCCCATTCCTTCTCTTCATCCTTTCAAGTATGTATCACCCATGACAAAGGTGTAGGCTTCTACCATATCAGTACATCATTACTTTGTAGATAGCAGAACACTGGCTCATCATAGGCTTGATAAGCAATTCTTTATAGAAGATCCTTCTCCTTGGGGCTTGAGATTCATGAAAAGCAGGCTTGTCCAACCATAATTTGATCCAGCAAACTCATCATACTTGTTTGGTCTCTTGGAAGCAGGGGGCATAACTAAGGCAAAGCAAAGGAAGTGGCTGTCCTGGGATCCAGTTGTTGAAAGGGCACAACTGGAAAGCATTAATGGTGCAGGAGTGCATTACCAGCATTAAGAAATGAATGCCGGTATTGCATTTGGGAAATAATGAAGTGTTTTTTTGTGTGGTAATGTGTGGTATCAGACCACTTGTTACATTTGTAGCAAGTGGTTTGCTACAGTTACAAAGCCAGTTTGGGAAATTGCACAGGGTATATAATCTAATTACAATTATGCTTGGAAGCCTTTGTCTTTGGTGTCTGTTACATCTGCCAAGTAGATTTTATGAAGATGCTGATTCTCATTTGGAGAGAACCTTTCCTACTACTTTGCAATGGCTTAGTCTCACTTACTTCAATAAAGAAGGTGAGAGAGATGTTTTGCTGTATCAGAGACCAATACAAAAATAATTGCAGGACAAAGGCCAATAATTTGAAACAATAATTCACTTAAGTTAATCAAACACAGATTTTGCATCAGCATGCATTTCTGAGCATGAAACAGTAATGTCTGGCATGACTGATTGACTTTAACGTTTAGAAATATACCAGACAATCAAAAATTATATGAGGGGCAGGGCAAAAATATGAGAAAAAAAATAGGAACAGTCCCACATTGTCCTGAATTATCCCTTCATTCTGTCCATTCATTGTCCCCCGTTTTCTCCAGTGGAAGAAAGGGTGACGTTCTTATCCTTGATGCCTGCCACCATCTCAGGATGTGTGAACTTACCATTTGTCCATTGCCTTCATCTCATATAGACAGGGGTCTACATCACCAAGAACAAGCTATTTAAAAAAGTTAACGCATTCTTAAATGTTTAGCCCAATTGTCTTTTAGTTAGTGTGATCAAGGGTCACTAAGCCAGGAGTGGTATTTGCCTTCAGTTCCCGAGGATGTGTGCACACCTGTGGCACAGATGCTTGATCTTTATCTCATGCCATTGGTAAACACTACTGCTTAGATCTTCATTCTAGGAGCTAAACTTCATTCAACACCTCCGTCCTACAGATTCAGCCTTCCGACTTTATTAAAGTTTAGAATTCTATAGCCATATTTAGTGCCTTTCAATTTTCAGGTATTGCTTATTCATATTTCATGGGGCAAAATTGGAGAGTATTGAGACAGGCGTACACCAGTAAAGTAACTAAAGCTATGAAGTGCTTGAGACAGGCCTTCCAATAAAGAGATTCCAGAATTTACATAATGGGGGTGGGGGCACTATCAAAGACCAACTAGTGTGGCAAGTACTCAAATGTATTTAAAATCTTCCTTTGATGCTGCTACCCTCTCCATCCCAGACTCACTATTAATGGTAGAGTCTTGTTTGCTTTCACCAGATCTTATAAAAAAGCACCACAACCCTCAAAAAATGCTTGGACCGCTTTTAATTGTATTTGCATATCATGTCAAAAAGGAACAACACACTTATCTACTAACCAAAGTAATCACAGGAAAAAATAGTTTTAGGAGATATGATAGTATGAAATTAAGCGGGTTACATCCTACCCTCCTTTCCCTATAATTATGTTTTACTGCTAGTCCAACCCTGCTTTTGCTTATGTTAGGTTTGCCTACTGTTGTATTCCTGGGATAGCTAGAAGACTAAAGATCTGCTCTTTGTGTCCAATTATTTTTCTTTCCATGTCTACATCTGCTCCTAGAAGAAAGCATTAGAAGTGGAAAGATCACCCATATAAACACATCTCAGTAATGGGGTGATCTCTCTGGAAGGACTTTTAAAAAAACACTGGAGGCCAGACTAGTCATTGTGTTATACATGTAACAAAGGTCTGATTTTAACAGACATCACAAAATGCAGTCTTCCATATTTTACAATCTGAAAATAATATTGTTATTTTATAGGTTAAATAGTTTACTAACAGGGCATCCACTCCATCAAAAAAACAAAAGTTTGCCACTTTTCCTGGCAGAGAGTTGGATATGAGCATACAGGTTTAGTTTTAATGCATTTATTAGATCAAACATTTGTCACCTCTCCTGAGTGGAGGTTATACATAAATAGAAAAGTTTATTTTTAATGGATTATTAGACCAAATGCTTGTCAGCCCCCTGAGTGGAAGATGTGTAAACAGATTACTTTACTTTTAATGCTCTTATTCGTTTTGCATGCTAATTCCATGGACAAATATATGTTTTCCTGTCCTGCAGGATTTAGGGTAGAAAAGTCCACACTCCTCTCCAACACTGCAGACTGGTCACTGTTTCCTCTTTTTTGGTTGCAGTATTGATCTTGTCCTCAAATTCCATTTTCCTGCTGTTGCTACATCTTCGTATGAAATCTCTGTTAGCATTTATTTTGGTTCTTTGCAGTGGATTCGTACACAAAAAACAATCTTGGAATTGGTGAAGGTCATGTCACTTGCTGCAAATAAACATAAGAATTAGTGTATATACAAATAATGATTAAGTAAATGTCATTTCATGAGAACAACATGGATGACTGCTTAGCATGTCATATTATATAATATGATACAGGGGAAATACATTCTAATCATAAGAGTACACAGGTTGTACCGTATTTCTTTGATTTAGAGATGTAGCATTGATAACAACTGTTAGCATAAACAGCTGTTAATCTAGTTTGTAGAAATCACTGACTACACTGCAAAACATGACATACTGCAATGAGGAAAATCTATGTCTTGGAATTCATAGTCCGACTTGTTACGTATGCAGATGTTGAGAAAAATCAACTTGTGGTCATGGAAATGAATGTGGAACAAAATCAAGTATGGCGCTAATGGAAAAAAACTACTACAGATTTTTTAAACTTGCAAAAGCAAAGCAGCTGTACAATAACTTCAAACTAAAGCTGTGTTTATGAAGCAAATTAGAGAATTAGCTTAGCAATGATAGATGTTTGTATGACCCCCCCCCCCCAAAAAAAAAAACTGAATACTTAACTGATGATAATGGGGAAAAATCTCACTCTATGAACTGCTTGAAAATCTACTTTAAAATAAAGGTTCTTTGCAGTGATAATTGACAATCACTTCTCCAATCCTCAAATCATAACATAAAAAAGATGCACTGCAAGTCTCTGTGCTGGGAATTCTATTGTTCATAGTTTACATCTGGTTTCCTTCCTTGTGCAGCTGCTACTGTGCTCCTAAGAATCTGCATCCTATGCTCCAACAACCTAACACCAGAGTGCAAGCCAGTATACTATTAATTACGATGAACAATTTGCAGTTGCCATTGAGAACTGGAATTTTCCCATCCAATAATCAGACTGAAGTGGCCTACTGGTGATGAGCAATTAATACTATTATCCAATGCATTCTATACTGATTGTCCCACAAATAAACATGATTTTCTTTGTCAGAGGTGAGGTGCACAACAGGATATGGATGACAAATCCTCCACTAATGAAGATGGCCTTTCACAAGGAAACCCCCATGAGGATGTACCTATCTGTTTAGTTTTTGATCCTGATGAACAGTCTGCCAACAACACAGATGTATACTCAGCAGACAATCATGATAATGTTGCAAGGAGCTATCAGTCTCTGCCTTAGATGTGTACCAGGCTATCCCCATCACTGGTAACCAGTAACCCATCGAGGAGCAAACAGATTCTTTTTATTGGAGATTTCATGTTAAGAGGGTTGTGAAATTTATTACCATGAGCAGACAAGCTATAACATCACAGTAATACACTTAAGGAAATGTAAAATGATAGATGTAAAGTCTGCTTTAGGTAGGTTATACTCATAGGAACTTAAGTACAATAAGATTGTTATAACTGGAAACAAAGACGTGGGAAAGATGAAGACAGAGCATGTTATATTGTATATGGTGAACATACTAATTATTTTTTGTTCTTTTTACTTCCTCTGCCTGTTGATCACCAGTGCCCTTTTGGTGCATATCAACCCATTTGTTACCTCATCACCAAGAGAAAGTTGGCAAAGACAGGACCATCATTTAGGAAACCATGGGAGGGGGGGGTTGATTTTTTTCTACTTTTAGAGTCCTACATTCGCACAGATATTTGCTTACACAAGGGAATGGGCTGTCTGTGTCAGTTGTCCCTTACTTCCACAAGGGACATGGCCAGCTAGCAGACCTTCCCACCATCCTTGAACATATTAGGTGCTTTCCACAGTCCCCATGGAGAAAATGCACATCCTAAATGCACCCAAAGTACCTGCAACCCTCCTTTGAAAGGTGAAAACGTCCCTTCATTCTTCTCTCTCCCTTCTTGGACCCTACAGTGTCGTGGCCACTAACTGAACTCCATTTACCTGCATCACAGTCAGGAATTTATCCCTCTTCACTACAGACTTAGGATAACAATATTAGATTTTTAGCAAACAGAAAGGATTTAACATTGTCTTTTCAGACCTGTAACCCTCTCCATCTTTCCCCAAATATAAACTAAGATGGACTGATTTATAACAATTGAAATCTGCTGTCTGACATTAAAATGCAGCATTTGGCATAGAGATTGTATGCAGCAGCTCATTTCTAGGAAAAATGTTTTTGGAAAAGACAATTTCCACCAGGGAAACTTGGTCAAATGTTTACCAAATCTACAAGACTTTTTTGGATGATCTTTGACTCACTTTTATAAGCACCTTGACAGTGTAAAAAAAGTAAAAAAAAGACACCACAAAAATCAGCTTTGCCACACAGATCTTAAGAATTTTTTAGCTTTATTCTGCTACCGTGGCCTTTCGCCTTCTAGGAATAAGTTATACATTACAACCTCATCCCATTTATCAAAATACATCAGATACAACATTGAAGGATATTTATTTGAATGAGGTTCAGAGTAGATTGGCTGTATGTGGTTATTCTGAACCCATTTTGTTGGAAACTAAGAAAAGAGTTTTGGGACAGAATCAGGGGTTTGATAAAAAAACATTGTGGAAATTATGAGAAGAATGTGAGATACAAAAATGGGGAGGACAAATTATTTTTTTGACAACATTTTCTCCTTTGTCTGCCATTTTGGAAAGGATAGTTAGAGAATTTTGGTATATGGTATGTTATGGTATTACAATAGGACATTTGTTTCCTAAACATATCACTTTCTCATATGGCAGATACAGCAAATTCAAAGAATTGCTGAGTGGGAATGGAACAATTGTTGGACAAGGTAACAAGAGTACAGACACGTGCTTGTGGAAACTGCTTTGTATGTAACACTGTCAAGAATTTAAATGATTGCAAAATCAATGGTAGGGACTACAGAGCCAGGGAACCTTTTAGTTGTAATTCTTTAGGGGTTGTTTATATTATTGGATGTGGTTGTCCAAATATAAGGTGTTGGACAAACCAAAAGAAAAGTGAAGGCTAGAATAATGAAACTTCTGGGGGATATTAGAAGAAAAGTACCAGCATGGTTTTATGAAGGGTAGATTATAGGCCACTAATCTGATAAACATACATAATTATGGTTTATACCCTTTACTTGGGCCTGGCAAAGGCATTTCATTCTGTACTCCACCAGTCAATTATCAGTACATTTCTTTCCATGAAAATGAATACTTACATCATAACCTAGACAGCTGGTTGAGAGGGTATTCCTTCTACCCGAGAATTAGGGAATCTATTTCATCTCAGTTTCCTAACAACAAGAGTATCTATTTGTTATTGGGCCATATCTGTTTTATGAACATCATGCAAGGGATATTTCTTACCTAGATTAGCATATTTGCCAGTAATTAACTCCTTAAATGACCAAGCCAACTTTCAGCAAGATCTAGGTTGTATGTTCTGGTTTTTTTTGTTTGTTTTCAAACACCTTTATTGAATTATCACGTGTGACATAGGCACATTTACATTCATATGAAAGTAATCAAACTATATTAATATGACAAACATTATACTTCATATATATTGCTATAGGTCATATAACCTAAGCAATATTACATATGTTTTCTTGGGCCAAACTCAGCTGAATGGCATTTAACAGTAAGAAGAATAAAGTAATGCACAATGTACACTAGATGGGTTGCAAACTGGCTCAAGGACAGAACCCACATGGTTAGAATTGCTGGAGCCATGTCAGACTCCAAACCAGTTACAAGTGGCATCCCCCAAGGCTCAGTCCTGGGACCTCTCTTGTTCGGTATATATTTCTCGGAGGTACAGGCCAACACGGAAGGACTGTGGCTGACTAAGTTCACAGATGACTGCAAACTGGGCGCCATAATCGACTCTCCAGCCGACACAAGCATCTTCCAAAAGGGCCTCACAGAAACAGACAACTGGTGCCAGAGCCATGGCCTCAAGCTAAATGCCAAAAAGTGTATAGTCATCCCCTTTGGCAAAAACAAAAGTGCCCACAAATTACCACATAGGTGGTAATCCATTAAGTACAGAAGAAGTAATTAGGGACCTGGGGACCCAAGTTGATAGCAATCTCTCATTTGACAACCACGTGGCCAAAGTGGTTAGAAAAACATTTTATATAGCCCACCTAATCATGAAGGGATTCACATCTAGATCAGGGGAGGTCATCGTGCCTCTTTACTCATCCTTCATCAAGCCCATAATTGAGTACAATGTCCCTTTTGGGATGTACCTTACCAGATACCTGCAGCAACTGGAAAGACCCCAAAAGTACCTCACCAAGAGGATCAAAGGGCTCAAACAGATGCCATATGCTGCCCGGTTAAAGAAACTCCAGCTCTACTCAGTGGCATACCGCCTGCTCAGAGGCGATCTGTGCCTGACGTATAAAGCCATGTCCAACCCGGAATTAATGGACATGCTGCACCTCAGAAAATCCAAATCCCATTGAGCTACGGCTCGAGAGACTTGAACCTCAGCACTGAAATAAATAGGACATGCTGGAGGGACAGATTCATAACCCAGAGGCTCCCTTCACTCTGGAATAAAATCCCAGTCCAGGTTAGGCAGAGTCCCTCATTGACTCTCTTCAAGAGGAATCTTGATGAGTGGATGGGAGATCGTAGGTTTACCCCGGGTATCACTTCTGTGTCACTGTTAGACAGAGGCACAGTATACTAACCTCGAAAAATGGCATAGCAAAATTAATTTAAAATGGGTGGCGAAAGCCAAACACACTCTGGCTAGGCTTATAAATGCCTTAGGGCAGATAGCCTAGTATGAACCTATGAACCTACAATATCCATAATCAATAACAGATATCAGTTAGATAGTATTATATAGTTTAGAGACTTGGCCATTACAACAGGCAATAAGCTTGGCTTTAAGGAAAATGCAGACCATGAATTTAGGAAATGCTTCATTACTATTAAAATAATTTTAAGGGCTGTTTCATCTAGATATCTTAAGCTATGATAACTCTATTAAAGATACTTATATAGAGACAATTATACTATGGGGATACAGGAAGGTTTGAATAGACTTTGATTTTTTTCTTAAACAAATGTATATGGTCTTCTCCTTCCCATATGTTATGACGCTGGAAACCTTGAAGTTGCATTCTATTCATTATAGACTGTACTGAAGAGATTTAATTTGGGTCTACAAGGGTTAAAAGAATGCACAATTACCCTCCAAAGCAGACACTGAGTTCACATAACATAATTTCCAAACAATGAACAATGCATCAGATATGATTATTCCAATGTACAATACAAGGTTAACATGTAATTTTTTCCAGATTAGCAAGAAGCTAGAGTAAACTCTCAATGAAGATTAGATAAGTAAAGTTGCAAGGTGAACTTTGTCACCAGCTCAATGGTCTTTTCAGGGGCTATCTTAAGGTACTTGGATGCAGACTCTGAAATAACCTCTCCTGGGGCTTCAAACCTTTTAATAGGTTCATTGGTAAGTACTAGGCTAGCTGACCTTGTGTGTCATTTTAAGCCTATCCAATTTCCCTTTTTATGCTCAAAATAAATATCCCATTTGGTTATAGATTGGTCTTACCCATCTCATGGTCGATAATTACATATTATCCCTAATAAGAATAACTGGGATCATACCATAAATCATGAAAGTACACTAGATAGAGTGCCAGGAAACCAAACACAATCACACAAATATAAAATAGGCAATCCTGAGGGACGTCCAACACCCAGCTCGGTTAAAAGAAGTTGTTCTGTGCTTCTGTGTCTTTGGAATAAACAACTTCTTTTAACTGAGCTGGGTGTTGGACATCCCTCAGGAGTGCCTATTTTATATTTTTGTGATCATACCATAAATATATTTGAGGGGACCCATGCATGGAATAAAGCATTTAGGAGTTGCATCTGTTCATTAGTAGTACAGGGGGCAGTCCTGGAGTAAATTTTCTGTTTCCTATCCATAGATCTAAGCTGCACTTGAAAAATGGACAGGGATGAACTTTGTTGTATGTGGATGGGTAGTCTGTTCCACATCAGAGGTGTCCTCTATGAAATATACCTGTTCCTCCTAACTGTTCTGTTGATGTTGCAGAATAGATTTATATCTCTAGACTGAGTATTTCTGATACCATTTAGAAAATACATCAGTAGTGGATCAGAGGATGCCTTGTATGCTAGACACAGGTCACCTCTTAGAAGTCTGTAGGATACCGAGTATATTGACAGGGGTTTGAGTCAGTCCATCTAGGACATGTTTTTAGGTCTTTGACTTTTAGTAAGGTTTCTCTTTGGGTGTTCCAGTTGTTGCATGTGAATGGACACAAACATGCCAAAGGGAGCATTATATTCAATGACTGGCCTAGTAAGGGTTGAATAAAGGGGGTCAATGTCATCCCTAGATCTATACACAGTCCCTTTGTTTATAAGCTGTGCAACATACAAGGACTTTCTTTCAACAATACACATATGTTGGCCAAAAGTTAGGTCACTGTCCATATAAGTTCCAAAATCCTGAGCAACTGGGTCACCTGTTAGGAGAGTATTGTCAATATGGTAGTTCGCTGAGGTAGATGACTTCCCAAAGGATACAATAATGCATTTCTTAGCATTTAGTTTCAGACCATGATTTTGACACCAACTATTTATTTGAGACAAACACTCCTGCAGGATGGCTAAATCATTTGGCGATGCAATGACTGCTCCTAGCTTGCAGTCATCTACCATCTTCAGTCACAGTCCTTTGACATTGGCTTTTACTTCAGTAAAGTAGATGCCAAACAGGAGAGGTTCCAGCACTGAACCCCTGGGGACTCTACTGGTGACTCATCACTTTGTGGAAGTAACTTCTCCTAGTTTTATTATCTGCATCCTATCTGTGAGCCAGTTGGCAATCCAGTGGGTGACATAAGGGTTTATTCTCAGTTTGTTTAGCTTTGCTACTATGTCTGAGTGGAGAATTGTGTCAAAATATTTGGCCAGGTAGAGGTATACGGTATGTACTGTTTTGCCTTCATCCATTACTTTGGTGACCTTTTCAAAAAAATTCACAAGATTGAGTAAACTTGACCTGTCCTTGATGAATCCAAACTGTCACAAGTTCAGTGTTTCGAGGTTCCCTATGTCCTAATTGATGATAAGTCTTTCCACGGCTTTGCACATGAGACTGGTCAAACTTATGGGTCTGTAATGGACTGGGTCTGTGGATGATCCTCACTTATGCAGTGGAATGATCATAGCTGTTCTCCATTCACTTGGTACAAAAACCTGTATGTTGGCTGAGATTGAACAGTGTTGTTAGGAGTGCAGCTAAATCATGTTTCATGCTATTTAAGATGCATCCAGGGATATAGCCAGTACCAATCAATGCAGTATTTTTAGCTTTTAATATCACTTTTAGGACTTGGTCTTCTATGATAGCTAGAGGTGAGCCAGTTTCAGGTATATCTTGAGGGATAGACAGAGGGGAGAGGAGGTAAAGTTAGACCTAAATTTACTGGCCAGTAGGTTTGCTACATCTTCAGCCTCAGTTTGGGCAATATTGGTCACAAGCAGCTCAGCAAATTGCTGCATTGTGCTTTTGAGATTATAAACATAACTAATAAATGCCTTGTGATTGTCTTTGGGTAATGATATTAGCCTCAAACTTGGCTTTGTGGATTTTATTGAGCTCCTGAGTTGTTTATTTCAGTGACAAGGATTTAACATTCTGAGAATTGTTCTTCTTACTTTTGGCCAAAATTATTTTTCTTTTATTTATTTATTTATCTGTCTTTGTACATCGGGAAAGTCCGACTGGGTAACACCTATTTTCAGCGGAGTCCCAGGGAGAAAAGCTCCATTTGCTTACATTGCATTATACTAAGTTCCAGTTAAATGTACAGTACTTACATTTCTATTTGCATTTGTACACAAACAGTAGTTACATTTATACAGTCTAAGATTTTAAAGAGGTGGAAGTTACTAAAGAGAAAGCCCACATGCAACTTAGTGGATTCTACAGGCAGCAGTTATGTATAAAAATTGTTTTGTCATTTCAGTGAGAGGTAGAGAGTATTCTGTTTAAGAAGAGTATTTGAAGAGTATCATATGGTGAGCACAGCGTCTTAACCTTGTGCTGAGCATGTGCAGCACCAGGACTGGTTAAGATGTTGTTTAAGCAGTGGTTTAAAACTACTGAGTTTGTTGGACAGTTTTATTTGTGTGGGGCTACTATTCCAGAGTTTAGCAATATATTGGGAATTGAATGAGTCTCCTGAAACATTGTTTAACTTATTTGTAAGTAATAAGAAGGTGTTACTAGAGTGCAGGTTCTTTGCTGGACAGTAGGACAGTAATAAGTTTTATAGTGCAGGGCAATTTCTGGATAATGTGCTGTAGTTAATTATGAATATGTTAGGTAGTTGTGTCATTCAAGTCAGTTGAATTGCTTTAAGCTATGACAATAGTGGGTCCTATGAGGGAGATTGGTGGCAAATTTAGATATTTTATTGTAGCATGAGGCAAGTTTCTTTCTTTCTTTCTTTCAGTATGTTTAGGTTTGTTAGGATAGGAGTGGTGGACAAGGTAGATGGCAATAAGAAGGTGGCAGCTAGAGTTTTTTTGCAGTATCTGTAAGGAATCCATTGATCCTATAAAGGCAGCCTAGTTTCTGGTGTACAGATTTAATGGTGTACAGTATCCTGGTCATATATGCGATTGCCATCTATTATAATGCCTAGAAGTTTACTGTGAATTACACTTTAAATGACAGTATTACTTGCCAAGTTTTTGGTAAATTATTGCTTTTGATTTTGGCAACTTTTTGAGGTAAAAAACATTAACTTAGTTTTCTTGGGGTTAAGTAGGAGGTTTGATTCTTTGAGCCAGGTTTCTACAGAGGAGAAAAAAATTGGGGTAATGCATTGGAGCTTATTTATTAATGGGGCTGCACATATTAATGTTGAGTTGTCTGCATACTGAACTAAACTAGAATGGCGAGTGGAGGTACAGAGGTCATTAATAAATATATTAAATAAGAAAGGACCCAGGATAGAGCCCTGAGGGATACCTGTAGTAATTGGTTAAAAAGATAAGTAGGTTTGTTGCCATGTAATAGCTTGTTGTCTTCCAGATAGGTAACTAAGTAACCACAACAATGAGTATTGTGAAAGTCCTATTGAGGTGAGTTGAACGAGCAGTTGCTGGTGTAAGACAGTATCAAATGCCTTTGACAAGTCTAAGAACATGATGAACACAAGCAGACCATTGTTTCTATGTTGGTTTATTATATTGGAAAAGTGTAGTAGTGCAGTAGTGATGCTGTGCCGATGCCTAAAGTCATGCTGTGTTTCTGAGAGTATATTATTTGAGGTTGGGTATTGCATCAGCAGCATATGGATGCATTTTTCTAATATTTTGGGAGTGGGTGGGATCGCTATTGGTCTTTAGTTATTAAACTCTGCAAATGTGCTGCCTTTGTGCAGTGGTATGATGTATTTTTTCACAGTGATGGGAAGTATCTTTCCACTATGAACAGGGTTAGAGAAAGGGGGACAGGTGTATTATTGTCTAAGAGAGCTAATATTGATTGAATAAAGTAGGAATTAGACTTGGTGGGGATAGAGTCCATTGCATTGTATGATTTTGGCAAGGGAGTGGTGATTTTGCCAAGGTGGAGTACTATATTTAGTGATGACCAAAAATGTTGTGGGTTATTTTTATGTTTGTCTTGTAGACTGGTATAGTTTGTTTGCTTATCCTGTGTGACATGGAGTTTTTCAAGGTTTCTTGTTTGTCATTTTGGCTTTTCCCGGTTAGGGGTCGCCACAGCGGAACTCTCGTCCGCTAATGATTGGCAGTCGATTTTTTTATGGTGCCGAGTTGCCAGCCCAACGCCCAACCTTCAGCGAAGGTTTCTAAGATGTCTAAATTGCTGGAAGGCATTTTAAGTTCTATTTTTATACCAATATTTCCAGGATTTATCCCTTTTTATCATGATTTTTTTTGTCAGCCATGATGCAGGACTGGAGTTTAAATATTCTAGCACCAGTACATAATAAAAGAGTAAAGTCTGTAAGATATATTATTAAAGTGTTCTACAGCAGTATCCGGCGGCATTGTTCTAAGTACATTCCAGTTATATTGTTTCAGTGTTTCATTGAGAATATCTTTGCTGAAATTGGTTGTACTTCATATTTGACTACATATAATGTTTATCTAGGTTATGGTGAGTTCTAATGGCATATGTTGGTATGTGTCACTTAAGCTATCTGAGAGGCAGCCTACTTCTGTCAGTTTGTCTGGTGTGTTTGTAAGAATCTAGTCTAATGCTGTCTCCATGACGTTTTGTCGATTCTAGTAAGTGTGGTTATTGTCTGAAGTTGTACAAGTTTATGGTTTCAGTGGGGGTACTGGAATTTATGAGTTGCCAGTCTATATTTAAGGTTCCCCATATTATAGTGTCATGGTTAGTTTGTTGGGCTATCCAACACAGGATGCTTTTAGCAATATCGATGTTATTCCTATTTATTGATTTTTAGGAGTGTTTTTAAAAGTTCATCATTGTTACATCTGGGAAATTCCTGTGGAAGCAATGTGATGGTTAGGGAATTTTATAGATGATTGCTACACCACCTGTACACTTCTTTTGTCTATCATGCCTGATTATTTTGTATCATGGGGGGTATTCTTATTATTGTTTATTTCTTTTTTTAACCAGGTTTCAGTAGCTATGACTACATCAGAGATGTATGTGGCAAGGCAGGCAAGTATGTCATGGATTTTATTTCACATACTTCTTAGGTTCACATTTAGTAGGGTGAGTTTGGATTCTGTTTTTTGTTTAGCTATATTTGGCAACTTCCTTATTTTTGGGGATGGAAATAATGGCTTTATGAACAGTAGGACTTGGGTTGGGGTATCTCCACTAATTTTTTTAATTGAAATTTTACAGAAAGAAGAGTTTGGCCAGTTATATTTTGGTCTTGGTTTGGTATTTGATTGTAAATTTGGATACTTGGTTTTGAGATAATTATAGATAAATAAATCACATATGGTTTGTTTGTAGAGATAGGGTGTTATGGAGAAAGATAGGCTAGGTAGATGTTGATATTCTTTGTGAGGACTGGTCGAAGACCTAAATATTTGAAAGAGGTGGATTTGTTAAGTGGTGATGAAGAAAAGTAGATTGAGGAGGAATAATAAAATAATACGAGTTAGGGGCATCTTATTTAACTTGGGTTTATCTTTATTGTAAATTAGGTTTATAAAATGTTAGGATAGTACTGGGTTAGTTGCAGAGATGTAATCTGATAGTTAAAGGGGGTAATAATTAAGACAGTTTGAGAGAGAGCCTTGGGTGGTAAACTAAAGTGGGTGTTACTATTGTGAGTAATTGTATTGTTTGTTTTTCTTTTGGAGGGAAAATAATGGTATTGGCTTGAGGAATATGTGGTTGGTGCTATGGAAGTATAAATGTAGTAGGGGTGGGTGAGAACTGGGTGTAGGGTAGGGGAGCTGAGTGAGCCTGGGCATTAGCAAGGGCAAACAAAGCGGGTTGAAAACTTGGCAAAAAGACAGATACAAAAATCAGTGACTACAAGAGGAACTAATCCCTCAAATAAAACAGCTATACAATCTCAGCCTCACTACAGGATATGTGCCCACAGAATGGCGTACAGCAACAGTGGTCCCACTCCACAAAGGTGGATCCTCTACAGACCCTGGAAACTATCGCCCCATAAGCCTGACTAGCTTAGTCTGCAAGGCTATGGAGAGGATCATCGTGGAGGTCATAAACAAAGACATTGGGGACCTACAGACACTAGATCCTACCCAGTTCGGCTTTGTCAAGGGCAGATCCTGCCTTTTGAACCTGGTTGACTTCTTTGAAACAGTCACCAAAGCCATAGATGAAGGGAAGGTAGTCCACACAGCCTATCTGGACCTTGCAAAGGCATTTGACACAATACCCCACTTGGGCATCATAGATAAGCTATTCAGCTTAAATATAAACCCCTATGTCACAAGATGGGTCGCAAACTGGCTCAAAGACAGAACCCACAGAGTGAGAGTTGCTGGAGCCATGTCAGACTCGAAACCGGTCACAAGTGGCATCCCACAGGGTTCTGTCCTGGGACCACTCTTGTTCGGTATATACTTTTCCGAGGTACAGGCAAACGTGGGAGGACTATGGCTCACCAAGTTCACAGACGACTGCAAACTGGGTGCCATAATCAACTCTCCAGCTGACACAAACATCCTTCAAAAAGGTCTCACAGAGACAGATAACTGGTGCCAGCGCCATGGTTTAAAGCTAAATGCCAAAAAATGTATAGTCATACCCTTTGGCAAAAACAATGTGCCCACAAATTACCACATAGGCGGAAACCCATTAAGTACAGAGAAAGTTATTAGGGACCTGGGGACCCAAGTTGATAGCAATCTCTCCTTTGAAAACCACATTGCCAAAGTGGTTAGAAAGACCTTCTACATAGCCCACCTCATCACGAAGGGTTTCACATCTAGATCAAGAGAGGTAATCGTGCCCCTTTATTCATCCCTCATCAGGCCCATCATAGAATACAATGCCCCTTTTGGGATGTACCTTACCCGACACCTGCAGCAATTAGAAAGACCCCAAAAGTATCTCACCAAGAGGATCAAGGTTCTCAAACAGATGCCATATGCTGCTTGGTTAAAAAAACTCCAGCTCTACTCAGTTGCATACCGCCTACTTCGAGGCGATCTATGCCTGACATACAAAGCTATGTCAAATCCAGAATTAATGGGCATGCTCCACCTCAGTAAATCTAAATCCCTTAGAGCCACACGCTCGAGGGACTTGAACCTCAGCACAGAAATAAATAGAACTTGCTGGAGGGACAGGTTCATAACCCAGAGGCTCCCTTCACTCTGGAATAGAATTCCAGTTCATGTGAGGCAGAGCACCTCACTGAATCTCTTCAAGAAGAATCTCGATAAGTGGATGGGGGATCGTAGGTTTTTTCCCAGGGATTACTCCCGTGTCACTATTAGACAGAGGCACAGTAAACTAAACCTTAAAAAGGGCACAGTATACTGAAATCAAGGGGTGGCGTAAGCCATACAGAATCGGGCTAGGCTTATAATTGCCCCAGGGCAGATAGCCTAGTATGAACCTATGAACCTATGAACTTAAACAGCCACTAATCTGCTGAGAGAGAGATAAGTAAAAGGAACAATGCAGTTTAAGAGTAGATGAAAGTCTTGATTTTGTTGCTCTAGGACAGTTTTAGTAAGAAAATCAGTCCAATATCACATTGACCTGATGGTGATAACAGCAAAAAATTGCATTTGACTCTTTGAACAACTGTGTAATGTAAGCAAGTTTCTATGGCAAAGCAAGAATGCAGGAGTGCAGTTCTAGAAAATACTGGATCAGAACTAAAAGTGGTCACACAAGAAGAGAAATAAACTTAAAGAAGGGAAACAGTGGATTGCTAAAAACAAAGGGACAACATTAAGGAGAAAGTCCCAATGGGACTGTTGTGGTCTAAGAAAATGGAGCTATTATAATGGAGAAATTTCTTTCCTTTAGGCTGCCATAATATTTATAATTTACATAAAAATGTAGCTCACAGACTGGTGTTCAAACTTCAGACATCGGTGTTAACTACATATCTATTTCATATCTATTTCCTTGCAGAGACACTTTTATAACAAAATAAAAACATACTAAAGAGACAGTTGGGTGCACTGGGTCAATGTTAACTGTGCCCAAATACTAGATCACAGCTTAAAGTGGTTTAATAACTGTCAGAAGAGCAGTATGAGTAAATGTCACTGTCTGTTAGAAAGAAGACAGCAAAAGCTTACCAGCAGGATGTCAGTGGAGGAGGGTTTACAGACTATAAGGGTATTGCTTACAAACTAGGACACTGAAGCACTTGTCTTCAGACCAGTCACTATGCTGGCTAAAATACACACAGAAGACTGGATGCCCCTCACACTTACATAAAACACAACAGCAGAGCTGGTACACAGTTGGTCCTAAATAAATGGTAGTTGCATTGAGTGGATTCAGACTTCCTATTGGATGAACCTCCTGTGTGTATGCTTTAGGGACATTTCCAGTGAACTTAAAGCACAAGGGCAGATGTGATATACAGTTTTTCCTAAATAAATGATGGTTGAATTGAGTCGACTCAGACTGCCTATTGGATGAGCCTGCTGTGTGTACGTTATAAAGGTTGTTGATATTGTGGTTCCACTATGTGGGTTTGTTTCAGTGTTTACCCTGCACTTATTCCTACAGGGTCCAGACACATCTATGCAGCTGTTTACATGCTGGTATAGTGTGGTGGTCTACATGTCTAGGTATTCAGTGAAGTTAACTTGGCTTGGCAGGGATTTGAAGCTTGCTAGTGTATCACTTAGGATTAGGTAGTTTGTCTTAAATAAATACCTAAAGGTACCTTAGGTGGAAAGGATCTCTGGTTTCATTTTTATTTCAAAGGAGACGGCTTTATGTTAAGACATAAGTGATGAAGATACACAAGGGATGGTGCACTATGTTCCCATATTAGTAAGGACAAGATCCAAAATGTTATTCTCTCTAGTGGGACTTCTGACTAATTGTTCAAGGGCATTTGCATTGACAAAGTCCAGGAATCTCTGTACTTGTGTACTAGTGGTGGTGTAGGGTTCCCAGGCTTTAGTTGTATGGCTCAGATCACCTAGGAAAATGGTAATTGTTTTAATATTGAATGATTCTAGTTCCTGTAGATACGCATTGAGACTTTCTTTTGTCATAGAGAGAGTTCTATAGCTAGCCAATATATGGCATGTGACCTTTCTGATGGTTATTTGGACACGACAATTCTCTAGTGCATGCTGCTTTACCAGCCTTGATGTGAGTCGCTTTTGGATGTAGACTGAGATACCTTCACCTTTTTCCCCACCTGCATAGTAGCTGGTCTAAATGTCTGAAAATTGTTACAGCCCTGTGCACTCTCTGCTATTTTAAACCATGTCTCAGTCACTATACAGATGTCAATGTTTTCCAGGATGAGAATGGCTTATATGGAGTGGAGTTTGTTGTTCAAGCTCCTAGCATTGATCAGTAATGCTGCCATATTTTCCTTTGCTTGTTTTATGTTGGTAGGTTTACCAGGTTGGCATTGCCTAAAAGAGGCACTATGGGGGTCTTTGCCAATAATCAAAACCCCAGAAGGGACAGATGAAGGCCATCCCTGGTGAAACAGCATGGTCTGGCAATCATTTCCTCACAGACTGACTAATACTGGACTCCCTTTGACTGATTTCAAAAACTAAACCAATTATTGAAGTCAATTATATTTTTGCTCATACCATGGCATCATCCTTGGAGAAGGTACAATACTGCTCAATGTTAGGCTCATATCTGCCTTGGACACAGTCTGAGACCTCCATCATGTCTCTCTTCATATAATTCAAGAAGGCACACCTCAAGTTATTGATACTGACAAACTATTACAGAGTTATACTGGTGCTTGTTCAAGGATGAATGCAAATGTGACCTGATGGATCCTGGCACCAGACAAGCAACTAACTGTCACTTTTTCCTTGCTTAGCCTAGAGGTACATCTGTATGTCTTACAGTGAAGTCACCTATAACAAGAATGTTTGGTTCGGTCAATGCCTGCCTTACAGCTCACTATCTGTGACTTTGGGACTCCTTGTGAAATGTGAAGAAGTAGGCTTAATATGCTGAGTGTGCTTTGTGCCTGTATTGTGTTTTGAACGTCTTTGAGGTTTAGGAAAGGAATCATTCTGAAATTTCATAAAGACACTTCCATATTTCCCAAAACAACATTGCCCATCTGGTTCTATGAGTATCAGTAATGATGACAAGGTAATAATGAGGTATTTTACTTTAAATGATCACAGACATAATATCAGTCTAGAGACCATGTAGTCCATAAACACATCATTTATAGAAACCACTGCAGTAACACAGTATAATTCTACACCAACAAGCATTCCTAATTTGGAGGTATTTTGACTAATATAACAGACTACAAATGGTTATTAATAACTTAACTTTCAAATCACAGCAAGTAAGATATCCTTCATCTTAGACAAGACTCCATTTACTTTTGAGAAATGAAATTAAATGAACTAATCTAAGAATGTATCATGTAAACTTATCTAGATATGGTCAGACAGGAGTTATACTACAGAACTCTTTAATGTTTACCATCTCCTGTAAAAGGCTTCCACTGAGTCAATGCAATCCCTCCTTGCGCTGAAGAAAGAAGCCCTCCTCCAATGATGTCACAATATTACTGCACTTACCAAAGATGCTATTGCAGAGAAATGCAAAGAAACCAGAGTGATGTACATATTAATCTTAAGAAACATCTGGCTTCATCAAAATGGTTACAGTAAAGGGTGTGACATGAGAAGCAATGGCTAACTTGATAGTAGTGATCATATAGTAAATTGAAGCAATGCCTAGAGAGTGGTACAACCACTGCTGATTGCATTGACATGGTGGCCATAATAATTAATGTAAGCATGTGATTCTGTTCTACTCAGGATCAAACTTAAGACTGAGACATTCTACCCTCTCTTCCATTAGATGCACAAAGGTCACCAAAAATCACATAGCTACAAAGGGCAAAATCATCTCTTTCCCAAATTACCCCAACAGAGCAACACACTTCTTGAGCTTAGCTCTCATCTCACATTATGATAGCACATACCTTTGTTACCACATACCTCTCAACCTCTTAGCACAAAAATCTGGACAAAGCCAAACATAATGGGGGAACAAAGCTCCTAAAATAGGGACAGCTTTTAAATATTGCTCTTATAAACTTAGAAAGCTGCTAGAACAACAGAATTTGTGTTAGCATGCATTTCCTGAAAGATATGAAGTATGAATCTTAAATCTATGTCATTATTTGGTGATATCAATCTTCAGTGAATTCCCAGAAAACCACTAATTTTATGAGGAGGAGACCAAAACTATGAAGCAAAAATGTGGACATTCCGAAAAAAAATTTGGATAGTTGAGGTATGCCTTACCACTAGTTACAGGGGAGTGATCTACAATGGCAGCCCATTTACTAGACTATTAGAACTTGCAGAAAACCTAGAACATGTCAGGTTAGTAATTAATGAAGGTAGTTACATTTACTTAAGAACATTATACATCTGTTGCCAACTATAAGGACTGTAATACTGATGCCTTCTTAAATAATGAAGCACCCTAAAAGTCCAGCAGCACACCTTTAGTCCAAAAATCCCTGTAGCTTACAGATTAATATTTAATAAAAGCACATACAAAAATACAGAAATGACAGTCTACTGATAAGACTGTCCTGCTTTGATGGTACTATAGACTATGATTTAAATTTGCTAAGAGCCTATTAATTTCTTAACCTTTGAGGCATCATGAGGTAACCATTGTCTTGAAGTCTAAGTCTAGCTGCAAAGTCTGGAATAAATTAAAAATGTGTCAGGTACACTACCTTTCTGGGATAAACCAAAACAAAGAAGAAGATCATTAGCAACACATATTTCCTGAGTAATAATGACACTCAATTAAGGCAATATCTCTTTGCCAAGGAGGAACAGATCTTCCCAGCAAAGGTATAACTATGTGACTACACCTGACAGAACCAAATACACAATTAATTGGGAATGTAGTCTTTCTCATTAGTATATACACACGTACCCACCACCATCATCATAGAAATCTGACTTTAATAAATTGGTGAGAGTAATGTGCCTGTGTGCCTGGATCATCCGATCATCAGGGGTTAAGTTTCTAACCCTAAGGAATGGCATTCTTTTTGCAGTTTCCTCCTGTCTTAAGATATATGTCTGCATAAGTTTCCTTACCTGTCATCTGACAGAAAACGAAGGCAGGATGAAGATGACGTAAAGAAGCACTGAACTCATTAACCACCTGATAATTTGAAGTCCGAAATCATGGAAGTGCAAAATAGGAATCCAGTTTCAGTCAGTGATCCCCAGTGGACTACAGGGATGATACCACAAATCTTAGTTTCTAACTGAATGTTATAAAATGATTAACAGTAGAAAGACATTAATAACAAAACCAGCATTAACTGCATTATCACCCCAGTCGCTTGTCCTTTCCTTGCTGGAAAGCTTCTCGTTTTTAGCCTTCATTCTGTGCCCAAATAACCTGCAAGTCCTATTCATTTTATTTGACTGGATGAGAGCTAATCCAGTCTTAGAGGTGCATTTGCAATGTCCACTAAGGGCCATTTCCAACCTGGTCCATTTCATTATGGATGGACATATGCAGTTAATGGCTTCTTGTTGATCAAGAAAACTTGAAAATTAATTTTCAACACAGCAAGATAATTATACATTTTTAAATATTTTAAAGTGCCATTTCCTAGCTCTGCAAAGACAGGATGCCTGCATGAAAATCACTTTCTCCATTGATATTTAGGGGACATTTTTTGATTCACAGAAAGCTCAATGGTCTTATTATCAACACTGCTTACCTGGTTCCCAAAGAAAACAACATGAGTTTCTATTAGCTTGCTGACCTCCAAAGGTCATGCAGGTTGTTTTCAATAATATTACTTTGTGCGCTCACTCAAGTAAGAGATTTTTCCAAATGTCATATAAACAGCAGCTTCTACCTTTTCTAGTAGAGCAATCAAATATTTCTTTCTATCTATCTATCTTTTTGCCTAGCTGTAGCCTTATCTGATTTTGAGCTCTAAAGTTTCTGCTCTAACACTGATGGCTGCCAGTTGCTGATTAGTATGTGCTATATATGTCATAAAATCACCATGCTATTGGAATGCATGAAAATAGTTTCTTCTATGTTGAGTTTAAAAAATTGTTTATATATTAATGCCTTGCAATTTATTTTAAAAAATTCTGCCGCTATTGAAAAGAAACTGACTGAATCATCTTCACTTGGCTTTGGAGCTCTACACTTGGGTTGAAATTAAGATTGCTGTCTTAGAAAGAGGCAAAACCAAACAAAAACTACACTATTTCCTTTCACTCTTGCCACATCCATTTTGGTAAGTGAACATTCATCGCTTCCATTTCAAAAGTACTTAATTTGTACATAAAATAATTGCAAAAACAGTAAATAATGTGCTTAATGCAGCAGTTAAAATATATAAACATTCTAAACATGGTAAACTTTATTTTACAAGATTATTATCTTAGCAGTCTGTATATTTGCTGAAGCTATTATACTACATAAGCGTGAAGTCCAAAAAAATCATACTAAAGTGATGAGGAAGGATGAACACTGTTTATCATTTCCTATCATGGCTATCTTATAGTTATGATGAATCCATTTATTGTTCATATATATATAATATTATCCTGCTACTAAAAACAGCATATATATATATATATATATATATATATATATATATATATATATATATATATATATTTTTTTTTTTTACTACGAGAAACATCATTGCAACTGGAGGACAGAGTCATTATTTTATTATCTTTTTATAGATTTATTTATACCTTTTCGTTGTAAATATTTCCATACGTGCTTATTGATTTAGCTTTTTTTTCTTATTTGAAACAATTAGAGCTTTTCTCAGTAGACCTCTTCTGAAAATAGGCTTTTGCTCAGCTGGACTACCCTGGTAAACATATGGAATGAATAGATGAATTAATGAATTAAATATTTTAGGCTTTGTGTATGGAAAACAATAAGTTGCATTCAGTAACTGCCTGGTGATAATCACATTTCAGCTACCAGCTAAACACACACACACACACACACACACACACACACACACACACACACACACACACACACACACACACACACACACACATACTATTCTGAGGACAAAACTTAACTGGTACCAAGGATTCCAAGTGAAATAGCATTGTTTTATTTTCTAAATGTGGAGCTTTTTTCCCCTGCCTCTGCTGAAAAAGGACTTGTCTCCAGTCAGTCTTTCCTGGTTACCAAATGTAAAATAAATAAATAAGTAATTTACAGTTTTGAAGTTTGGGAAATGCATTTCAGTAATGTGTATATAGTACGAATGACAAAATTATTAGTCAAACACTCACCAAAACTGGATTTCCTGATCAAAACTCTGACTTCCAGACTCTAAGGAAAAATTTACAACACGTGGCAACAATCCTTGTAGGTGAAGTTTGCCTAGTGATGCCTATGAAACAATGCTCTTGATCACCTTCTTCTCAACTTATTGGTATAGCATGCTTCACTGAGTGTACCGCAGCCGATAATCAAAGCTTTGTATTCTTTTTAGTAGCTAGACCAATAATTTTTTATTTTTTCCAGCAGCTAGACCAATACATTTTGCTTTTGTGGCGTGAGACAGACCAGAGGAGTAGCTAGGGAATTTGGAGCCCAGGGTGAGACACTCATTTGGAATTCTGTGAAAGATGTTCCTTCTGCCTCCCTTTCCTATGATTCACTACAATATATCTAAGTACTGTTCAAAAAGTCATCAGAGGGAAATTGCACCCGGGAAGTAACAGATGCAAATGGAAAATAATTGATATACATTAGAGCAAAGCAAAGCAAAATAATCTTGCAAACAAACCATTATCAGAAAATCATTAAGGAAATAGCATTCAGTCATTCATTCATTTATTCATTCATTCAACTAATAATAATAATCGCCTTGATTGATTAAGAACTCATCTCCCCCCATAAAATAGCATAGCATTGATTGAAAGCTCATTAACTAATAGATAAACAGTCTTTATGAGTTAAGAGCTCATATCTCTCCCCACCATTAAACATCGCTGCATTCATTGAAAGTCCAAGTCCAATTAATAAAAATAATAATCAGCTAATAGGTGAAAACAGCCTTGATTAATTAAAAACTCATATCTCTCTATCCCATAAACTGCCAACAAAGTCCCTGTCTTCCCTGTATAACAACAAAAAATACACAACAACCAGTACTGGAATGAATGACAGGAGGATACTTCACAAAATTTTGCCTCTATGCCATGTATTAATTACAAACCAGACACTTCTCATTGGAATCAGGGACAAATCCAGAAATAACCAGGCAGTGGCACTTAATATATCAGCACTGTTAATCTGTGTCATTGACAGAATAACAGAATATGAATTATTATACCATGACCCCCTATTAATATTCCAAAACATGCGCGCTGATTGGCCAGCGTGCACGTTGTAAATCGACTTATACTAATGGAAAAAGGTCCAGTCGCCCGGACTTTTTCCATTAGTATAAGTCTTTTTTTAAAACACTGTCTCGCTATGTTAAAAGAGTTTAACATAGCGACACAGGTTTAAAAAAAGCAACGGAGATCTCCGTTGCTTATTTTAAAGCTGTCTCGCTATGTTAAACCCATTTAACATAGCGAGACAGGTTTAAAAAAAAAAGCAACGGAGAAAGCAAGATCTCCATTGCTTTTTACTGTTTCGCTATGTTAAATGGGTTTAACATAGCGAGACAGCTTTAAAATAAGCAATGGACATCTCCGTTGCTTATTTTAAAGCTGTCTCGCTATGTTAAACCCATTTAACATAGCGAAACAGTAAAAAGCAACGGAGATCTTGCTTTCTCCATTGCTTTTGGCCACAGCTCTGATGTACTGTGTAGGCATGCGCAGTACATCAGAACTGCCACTGATGCCAGACAGCTGCGGAAGGGCAGCAAAGAGGCATTATACAATGCCATTATTTAAGAAAAGTAATTGTTTCTTTTCTTAAATAATGTCATAGTATAATAGTAATA